>NC_058121.1:15205000-15508333 GCF_914725855.1 Thunnus albacares | reverse complement strand
GGAAAGTTTTGAAAATTCTGTTTGTGCCGAGTAGTTGTCTTCTTAGAAAAAAACATGCTCTACTTTTATGGTTCATGAGGTTTTCTCTGCAATGTGAGAATACGTCTCTGTTGGACTTTGAACTTCAGACTTGGTTCTTGAAGCAGTCTTACTGGTGAAGTGTCTCAGTTGTACATTCTGAGAGGGAGCAGATCTCAGGCAGTTCACTTCTTGACAGAGCTAATCGTTAATCACTTGTGCGTCATATTTAAAGATCGCACCACTTTACTGGTGACCTTTTACTGGCACTCCACTGATGTATTCGAGACCACGAAGGACACAAACTCTAGACTGCAGACATCTCCAACACAGCTGTTTAAATTTGAACTGTGAACACTGAATGGAAAATCTTTATTTGCAGCTGATTCTAAATTCATGAGTTGACAGTTTTCCACTAACATATTAGAAAAGTATTTTAGTGTAATATCCAATACAAAACCACAAACTACTCTGACACAGCAAAAACATACTAAGATAATCTTCATAAATGTATGATTTCTTGCAGGGCTTTTGTATTGAAATTCATTAAATGTAGCTTGGTGTAATAATAATGGACTGGTAAACTTTGTCACCCTGGTGGGTCACTCAATAACTCCAACTAAGCCTCTGACCAAAGCTTGATCCTCTCCTCACTTGCCAAACAGGTTACAAAAACATCATCTGAGCTGCAGCTTCAATAGCATTTACCATGAATGCATTCATGTCAAAACCTTTTGGTTTTTTTTGCTTGTATTGTTAACACGAAAGTATTAAGATGAACAGTCCACAAGGTCCAATTATATTTGATACAAAGAGTTATACAGAGAGCACTGGGAGCCAAAATCCCCTTCCAAGTTGTTGGCTTGTCGTGCATACTGTACCAACACCAGGGAGAAATGCCTCTCATTCCAAACTTCTATTTTGAACAGTTCAGCTAATTGAGTCCAAACTTTCTTTTCTCCTCATTAAAGACCTCAGCACACATTCACATTCAACCCATGCATATACCAAAAGTCAGAACCCCCTGACTCTTTCAAATTCTGTGCTTAGTAATGAAACTGGTGAGGTGCCAACTTAGTGCTGGTATAAAGCCAGTTCATATCAGTTTGGCCAACTTCCAACTCTTACTTGCACTCTTGGCAATACCTGATAGCGTCAGCTGCTTGGCTGTTGAAAACACTGACTTCGACTTCATTCTTGCATTGATGTTCCTTTATTAAAGTCATGCCATATTTTGTTTTCAACCTCCAGATTTTCTTTCCATCATCTCTTGCCCTCCTCATTGTTATGACTCATATTTTTCTCTCCTGTGATTCAAACATATTTAAGCAGCATTTAAATGAGGGAACTCTCCCAGGGTCTGGAAAGTACTAAGCTACCAGTGTTTAGGATACACTTAGCAATGGAAAACTGCTAATCCTTTGCCTTTGTTACAAAGCCAAGTGCTCTGGCAGTGGAAGAATGAGGTTGAAGTAATAAACTTGGAATTGGGTTTTCTTGCACGATCTCCTCTTTACCCACAGTAGATGTATATATACGCCCTAAAATGGAACAGCACATTTGTTCCCATTGCTGCTGCAGCGTTATGCAGGCTCTTTTTCTGCCAAAGCAGAAAAGCAACCAAAAAAAAAAAAAAAGATAAATAAGCACAGAGGAGGCACTTCATACCTTGGCTGCAGTTTCCTGGATTTGTCGTGATACAGCAGGATGTGTGAATTAGCTTTGTACTGTTTCCCCCAACCCTAGCTATAACAAGCTAGAGGAGAGCTGAAGAAGAAAAGGTAAGGTAGGTTGTTTGTGATGTTAAGAGCTATCCTGACTAATCTGTGTTTGGTTTGATGCAGATAATAAAGGCATTCAGCATTAAGAAGCTCAAAGGGAGATACACATCTACATGATTGACCTGTGGTAAAATAAACGGAACGTAATTTTGACGAAATTACACAGATTCATTTTCAGAGCTATTTTAAAGAGGAACTTCACACATTACTTATTTACCCTGTGCACATAATTACAGATTCTTGTTGATGTATTATGTTAATACAGGTGATTTTTCCAACAATAAAAAACCCCCCAGATTTTGTTGCTCAAACTAGCTTGTATGCATTTCCTTGGATTGTAAAGGTCAGCTAATGAATGGTGAAATAGGCAAGACTCTGGGGTATATTTCATTCATTGACCCTGCTAACTAGTAGTTGCTGCCCCAAATGTTGGTTGATGCTGCTCTTTTCTACAGAAAATAGAATGATAGTAAACAGGGTAGCTAGTACCAGTGAAAACTAGTGAAACTTGACAATGGCTCATCACTTAGGACAACTAACCCTAATAGAAAGTGCCTTGAGAGTCTTTGCTAGCCGTGCTAGCTAAAAGCAACTGATGATTAATGGACAATGAGTCAATGTGTGTCTGTTCCTTGTCTAGATCCAATCCCCAACTTTTCACATACAACGTTGCCAAGTCTCCACACAACAGTTTCCCCTTCCCCATGGCATTTAAAACATATTCTGTTTCAGGCAGAACTCAGGTTTCACTACAAAAATGACTGAAGGAAGGTGTTAAATGATATGGATACCTATTATGATGTTAACAATATAGTTTTCTTTTTCCATTTAAAAAAATGTAAGGTTAGATGTATCAAATGATACAAAAAAAAACAACAAAGAAAAATGTTGAATTCATTTTATGTACAATCAGTTGAAGTGAGTGTTTCCAAGACTCAAATGACAGTCAGTAAAAAGTGCTGTATCACCTCCTGTGGATTACACTCCTCATAGTTTAGAGATCCACCGGCATCAATACCTCTCCCTCACACTCCCTCCCTCCCTCTTTCTCTCTACTGACCTTGGCCCACTAGAAAAGGAGGAGCACCCTCCCTTCTGAGTCTCATTGTGAGGGAATTGGGGAATTATTGTTGTTCTAATCTACCCTGAGAACCTAGCTAATCCCATCTTCCATCTTGATGTTCCAGAGCTAATGCCAAAACTGCTGCGCCACAGAGGCTCAGCAGCATTCTGACTATGCAGCCAGTGTTATTCTCCCATTCACACACTCAGCTCTATTGAAACTGCTTTGTGCACTGAGGTTTGGGTTTATAGCACACACTCCACTATTGAGCTTAGAGTTGACCTGATCTGCTTCCGCATGGACGATATGCTTACTCATGGCATTACCAGTGCACAACAACAAGCCACAGTTGTGCATTGTTACATAGTGCATGATACTGTGCTGAAAAATGCTGAGACCTGATATTGTTATACCATTTCCACTGAAGGTCAGCCTGAAGATGTCATAATCTCATATTCATAGTCAAGATTCAAAATTATCTTAATGACATGCTGTAAAATAAATGTTTTTCCTGGATGGTTAGTTTTGAAGTCTAATTATAGAAGTAGACACAACTGATCATGTTAGGATTTCTTTGTGAATATAGTTTTATATTTGTAAGGTCATTCACAAATATCTGTGAAATTAGTATCCTTTATTATTATGCCAGGGCAAGTTGACATCCTGTCAAATTAGGTAGTCAAATTTTTTACCTCACACATCTATAATAAGATGAGGTGTGTTGGTGAATATTTTTTGCTGTGTTTTTAAAGTCAGCGATCCAATGTTTTCACCTTGGTCAATTTAGTCAAACTGTGCTCATGCAATGGGAAATGTTTGGGTTGTTATGACTATCTCAGAGAGACAGGAGGTGAGGCTTAATGTCAAAACAAAGGAGAAAGACACAAATCTCATAATAGCCCCTGCAGTGAGTAAATAGGCTCTGTGTAACACAGATATATTGTCCTCTTTCTGTTTATAGAAATGAGAGAAAAGGAGAGAAGATGCATAAGAGAGTCCAGGGAGAGGGCACCTTTTTAATTTCCAGGAAAAGTTGCAGGGGTTGAGGCACTGGGTTTTCTGAAGTTAGGGATCGGAGACCTTGTCTCCAGTTGCCTCAGGATTTAAAGATGAAAAGAGAATGACCCTAGAGGGTGAAAATGGCCGTCAAACTAAAATCAGCTTAGGGTCAATGACCCAATCTTGAATTCCCGAACATACCCCTTGGTCCTGTTCCCTGATTAACAATAACATTACAGTTATCTCTGTCCTGCTGTCTTGTTTCTCAGTTGCTCTCTCTCTCGTTTTTTTTTTTCAGGTTGACTCTCTCTTTCTCTCTATCTCTGTCGCTGGATCTGAACAGTATCTCTGAGGCTTCTTCTCCCATGGGATACAATCACTGTTTAAATTCCATTTGGACTGCTGGAATCATAGTTCTTTGCCTCTCTACCCATTTGAATCTGGATTCCCCGCCCCCCCATCCCTCAGTGATTTTTAGACCTGCGATCTAGGAACAGAAGCAGGGGAAAGAAAGGGAGAAGAGAGAGCAGTGACCTTGGTGTTAATGAGCAAATCTTATCTC
Organism: Thunnus albacares; assembly: GCF_914725855.1. Classification (NCBI taxonomy): domain Eukaryota; kingdom Metazoa; phylum Chordata; class Actinopteri; order Scombriformes; family Scombridae; genus Thunnus; species Thunnus albacares. The sequence continues at coordinate 15,503,910 of NC_058121.1, read as the reverse complement.
TGACAGAGAATGGGATGGCTTATGTAAGACTATCTCGCACTCTCTTTCTCTCTGTTTATCTTTTTTGTCTTTCAAACATATTTTTCTTTGTCTCTGTGTCTCTGCTTGCACCTCATTCCCTCATTCTACTTCATGATTCTACCCGCAGATGCTCTCTCGCCTTCTGTCATTTCATTACTCTTTGATGCTCAGACGTATATGAGATGTCACACAGCCTGTTAGAGCTGGTGGAGAACAGGAAGGTTTAGGCAGGACAAGGCCAAAAGAGGGTTACCAGGTTACTAGCTAATAAAGCCACTATAAACACTGTCCTTATCTGTTGTTCAAAGGTCTAAGGTGGAGGTATTGCTTTATATGGGATGGGGAGCATAACAGCTCCAGTACAATTTAAAAGCAGTAAATACCAGTTCAGTGAAGCTCATAATATGAGACATTGATTCGACTCAGTGGTCATTTTTTAGGCTTTAGTTTGACCACGGTTCATCAAATATCCTGTTAAATGTTCGGGTCTGTTGTGCCTCTCTGCCAGTACTCTTATGTTTCTTTTGTTTGGAAAATGTCATCATGAATTTCAAGTCTTTAAATCACAGCTACAAAGGCATCCACCTCATCCAATTTGCAGTATGTGCCATATTTGATTAGCTCTGATAACCAAAGGCACTGAACATGCACTAAACGCCTTCGGTTGCCAACAGGAAAGGATGCAGGCCTTTATGGTGAACTCGACCTCCTGCTGCTGCTCCACTTGTCACAAGTTTGTGTCAGCCTGTTCCGATCCCCTTCGCATGTCACCAAACGTGCATTGAGCATTCAGTTTTACTTTAATCATTGGGGTAATACTTCACTGTTACTGTTTAATATTCAGTGATTATGTGCTTTCATCTACACTGTGTGCTCGTCAGCACCCATTTGCGTTGCCCTTGACTTGCTATTTAACTGCAACAGTCAATGGACGAAACAATCAAGCCATCAAGGAACTTATACCTGACCCTTAAACTAATTATTATTGCTGTCTTAAAACTAAAGTGATTATACTGACGAGATTATATTAAATCAAATCACAACAGTGACTGAAGTAAAACTCAACTGACTGTCCATAACACAAAATTTGCTCAACCACAGCCTGAAAAAATATCACTGAGTTGAATCAACAGTCTCAACAAACACTGATCTTCATCAAATTAATATCTGCAACACTACTGTGTAGCACTCCGTCTGCATCTCCATGTTTCTGTTATTTTGTCTACCCCAATACTAAGGGCTCACAGTCTATCCTCACATGTTATGGATTTGTTTAGCGTTTTGTGAGATTGCAATAGATTCAATGTTTTGATCTGTTGATCTACTGCTTGTTGTGTGGTTTTTCCCTAAAGAGAGACTGTTCATGTACATTATGAAACATGATGTACAGTGTCTTCAGTTGCAGCTTCAGCTGTCATACTGTATTTTATGGCTTCATCTACTGTATGAGAGTAAAGGGCAGATCTTTAAGCGTCTGTATAGAACAAAGGCAAAGGTCAGTTTAAGAGATCAACAAGGAGGCAGAGGAATGGAGTCAGATGAAGTCTGGATATAGTATGTGTGATGTTTTTATACCTTGATTTATGGATCTGTGTGGCAAATGTGTACATCCTGGCCTCCATATGAGAATATCCTTGGACAATATTACATCCTGAGTTTATGGAGTGAGAAGGACATATCTTATAGAAGGCCTTATGTAACCTAACTAATAGCAGGGTCGCTGTTGTCTTAAAGGGTCGTAGCACAAAACCAAGTCGAAGGGCAGTAAGAGAGGTTAAGAGGAAGGGGAGTCTGGAAGTGGCATGCATATATGTTACGCTTCCTGCGCACATATTTTCTTACCCGCTGAAAGAATGTATAGCAGTTTCTCTGGAATAAGGTTCAGTAAGAGGCTATACAATAAAGGATGACAAATGGGACGATAAACGTACACTTCAGCCTAATAAAGAGTGGTTCATGAGTCTGTACATGATGAAATATCGCTTAGAGAAACAATCTTTATGACCTGTACACACAAAAACACACACAGATGCCTCCACTCCTAGACCTTTTTCTTGTTTATACTATAGCTTGCAGTTGGCAATAAATATGTAAATACGTACAGGCATGTACTGCACCAATGCATATATATTTATGAACAGTGAGGTGGAGTAAAATCACAAGCAACTTAATTACCGCATTTTGATTAAAAAATACTGAACTGAATTTAATCAAACAGGAATTATAGCATCTCAATGAGGCTTTAACGTTAAATAAAATAAATAAAAATGTTGATATTAGTACAATAATCTCAAACAACAAAAGGTCTGAGTTTAATGTACTAGCCCTGGGTTGTGTCATTGATCAACACTCAGGTAATCAGTCAAATGAATTGATTAAATAATTTTCTCAACTTTAGCTGAATGACACTGTTGCAGCACAGATAGAGATAGTTCTTAAACACACACCCACAGCGTCATGACAGAATGTTATCATATTGTGTTTGACACCTTCAGTAATTATTTGGATCCATTCTGTCCTTCCAGCACTGGGCTATAATTATAGTCAAGGGAGCAGCCATTCACACACTGGGAAAGTTTTTTGCCAAGTTGCAAGTTTAGATGAAAGCTCACATACACATGCACACACACACACACAAAATCTCACTCACACACATATCTCCATGCCAAGTTGTGGTAATGTAGAGTTCAGAGGAGCAGCAGCCACTGATAGAGGCCTTGATAAGACTCATTTCAAATTGCTGTAGTCACTGATCCTGTCGACTGTGTGTGCCAAGGACACCATTTGCCTTACGTAACAGCCATTCTAGGTCACACACACATCCATCTATGCAATGTGCTTCCCTCAAGAACTATGCGCACCTTGACCTTAGCTTCCATTGTTCCATGTATCTTATATTTCTCTTCTCTCCTGAGTGTGTGTGTGTTTGAATGGTTTTAGAGGGGTTTTTTTTAACGCTGGTTATGTATTCAGTGAGTGTTGCCAGGCACATTCTATGTAATGATTTAGAAGAGGCGTCCTCAGGAGAGAGTGTCAGAGTGCAACTGTCGCGAGAGGAAATAACTGTGATGACTAAGACTCACTGTCTCCTGAGAAATGCAAATATGACCCTTAAATATTTTACTCACAAAGTAGTGATATTGACTTGAGCTGTAGTAGTGTGTTGTTTGTGATACTGGTTTATATAGCTTTTCACCTTTTTTGAAAGATTATAATGACCTCTGTATAAGAAGGTTCCAGTGTTTATATTCCTTTAGGTTGGTAATTTGTTTATATATTGGACTGATTCATCAGTGATCCTCTATGTCGCTCTTTCTAAAAGTTTTATTCACAATTTGTTGTACTAAAAAGGAAATTAAAGCATGAAAATGATTAGAAAGTGCTCTAAATATCTAATCTCTTGTACGTGTTTTGGGATAAAGTCAAATATCCCCTTGTGTAATTCTTGTAAGAATCCACAGACAATACCAGAAAAAATATCAATGTTCAAGAATGCTCAAGAATGTGGTTCTTCTTTATAAATTACCTAAGCAGTTAAATTTGGGGTTATGGGAATAATTTAAGATTTAAGATTAACAAACACAAAACATCAGGTCTGGGGTTAAGGTTAAGTGAAATTTCAATTAGATTCCAACGGCATGCACCATCTTTAAGAAAATTATGTCACTAATTATTATTTCCTTGGTTTGGTAAGAGTATTGAACCATGCGATCAGTGTGAATATGTTACTAAATTCCATCTAAATGCTAATTGCCATATCATTAGATTTTCAGTCACTTTGGGTTTAGGTTGGAGGCAATTTAGGTTAGAGTTATGTGCTTGGTTAGTTGCTACAGATTAGCAAGTGACCATTTCTCGGAGCAGTTGAGGCTTTTTGTTCCATCGTGTATTTGGTTTTAAACTTTACTAGCCTAATGAAAAACATGATTTATCTTCACTTACAGGTCAGGAAGTGGAGGATGCTGGCTCGCCATCATGGTGACGGCACAGGCAAGCAGAAGGAAGCAGAGTCAGACATCCACCTGGGGTGTTGTCAGTCTTGGGGGATCCATGCATCGCCCCTCCTGGCCAGCCCTGTCATGCTGGAGTGCTCCATCTGCAGTGGACCCTACATCAGCTACACCCTGGAGGATACCTGGCAGCCACGTCAACGCACACAGGCAAGTTCATCTTCCTCACAGTTAAGTCATTTTAAATTACAGGTAGCAAACACTCATTGGTTTACCAATGGATCCCAAAGCAGGGGACTTCCAGGTGAGGAAGGAGAGATGTTACCAGTATGTAATAAAATATTGTTTTCATAGGGTTATAAGATATATGCAAGTCCATTTCTAACAACAGAAATATCAGATTGTTCATTATATGACAAACACCAGCTGGCAGTTGAGAAATAATGAAAATACTAAAGGAAAACTTGTTTTTAAGTTTGAAGTAATTGAATTATTACTGGAAACACTGCTGCAATATAAAGGTGGGTCATAAACGATCGCATGTCAGTTTACATTATAAAGCCTTATGTCCATTCAACTGTTAATTACAGTTTATGGTCCTCTCTGGTGGCAGTTTGAGTGACATATGTTCTCATGATTATGGAGGATGTTTTCCGATGCACAGGTAATATTAGGTTTATTTTAGTTTTACTGAGGCACCTACAGTTTGACCACAGATCATTCAGCCTCTTTAGAGCTTTCCTCACTGCAGTACAAAGTACTGACTGCCTGAAATCTTTTATTGCTCATCAATATCATATTCTAGATAACATGACCTACCTTTGTAGGTCAAGTCATACTTGTAAATGTCATGCAGTACATACAGTAAATGTGAGGAAGTTACTTGAGAGAACTGGAAACCTCATAACCATCAGAGAGAGAGAGAAAGGCCTGTTAGACATCATCTTTTTTTCTTTTCCCAGTGAGCTTGTTTATTTTTGCAACACCATAAAAAAGTGACTTGATTCAGGCAAATGAAAGAGGCATTACTGTGACATCTACATTTTTAAGCACTATAATCATGTAAATGTGTAACACACTAACAGTAGTGCGAGGTAATGTTTAATATTTGTCTCTGTACAACGTTTCAACAGCAAGAGTTGCTATTCACCTTTCTGTGCTCCTGCCAAATGAAATTGCCAAATCCAGTCTGGGAAAATAAGTTCTTATCTCATAACATAAGAAATCATTAACATTTTAGTGGCTTGATACAAATGGATTATAATGGTAATACACTTGTTTCCCAAAACAACAACATCAAAACAACAACATCATCAAAAAAAATGTTATATTAGAAAACACAATGATTCCGAAATAGGGGAAACTTTTGAGGAATTTACACATTAGCATTAATTAAACTACTTTCCCCCTATTTTCATTTCATTTCCCTTGAGCTTTGGTGGATACAAACCAAGAAAGAAAAACACCCAGAGCAGTTATCCATTTCTTTGATGGTAAATGCAAAAATATCTCTATCCTTTTTGCTATTAAATATGCTTTATTTTATGACTCACAGTCAAGTCATACAAGCCTCTACCTCCCTTTGACCTAGACAAAAACTATTCTGTGCTTAAACAACCCAAACTTTCTGTCTTCTTGTTGAAAAAAAATGTATCCACCATGAAATATTAATGAACAGAAATCCTAGATTCACCATCACTGTGGTAGAACTCCATCAGATCTCTATACTGAATCGATACACAACCTGAAGTAAGAGAGAGAAAGTGGGAAGAGGGGGCAGGAGGACAGTAATGAGTGAGAGGAGAAAGGACAAAGGGCCATGATGAGAAAGTACATGTTGACTGCAGAGAGATGTTGACAGTAAGAGGACATGAGCATCAAACGATGTATGTATACGTGTGTATCAGAGAGAAAATGAGAGGAAAAGATGGATAGACGAGGTTACTGTCAGCTGTATTAAGGCTTATATGGAGATGAAATGACCAGCACGACAGGCAGATTGTTGAAAGCATCGCCTCTGAATGAATAAACAAACTGATGAGATTGAAACAACACGCACACTAACATGCACAGATGCCTCAGCTCGTCTCGTTCTCAGAAAACACTCATGAGAGAATACTCAGAGCTGCAATAGTTTTCAGAGCTGCAGTGTGGAATAGCAAACTAGGCTAAGACTGTATTTAACAGTCGCTTTGAAAAGTCGATGACTGACAGTGGGACATCGTGAAAAACTAATATCTGACACGCCGGTGGAGTTCCATGGGAATGTCATGAGATGCAAATGCTGCTGGCTCCGTGACAGCTACCAATTACGCTGTTACTGTATGTGAAAAGGGAAAGTGGGGCAAATTTAAGTAGCTATTATTGAGACATTTGTGCCTGTGTATGTTTGTGCATATGTGTTTACTTGCATAAGTCTGAGCCACAAAAGCATTCAGCCAACAACGTATAGAGCAATAAACTGACCTTTATAATTGAATGGAGCAAGTCAAAAGTGAACATTCACACACAAACACCCAAATGTGTTGTCTTTTATAAGTGGATGGTTCATTTTTGGGGTAGTTGTTACCAGTAATTATCTGCTTTGGCTTCTATGTTAATGATCAAACCACCTCATTACTATCTAGAACTGATTCAATGACACTTATTAACACTATACTGCGTTTAACAGCAGCACTGAACAAGGAAATGTTAGCGAAAAGGCTTTAAACTAAGGGGTACCATTAGCTTGTTAGCTAGCCAACACTGTTGATTATTCAACATAAGCTCACAAACATGTAGCTACTGTTTTTACTTACACTATTTAGCTCTTTACTCCTTGTGAGAAAGATGAGTTGGTGTTCGTCATATCAAGCACGTATTGTGAAAATAGAATTTAACAATTTCTAAAGCTGCCCAATCTCAAATATTTGAGGCAGCACATCTCTTCTCAAGTTGAATGGTCATGACGCCTCTGTGTCTGTTTGCAGTCTAAAGGGATCAACTGTGACCTTGGCTTAAACTTAACCTAATTTTTGGATGTCCATGGGATCAAGTAATAGTTCCTTAGCGAACAGAAAGTATAAACAAGCACATAAATGTTCATGGAGTAGATATCCTGCTCATCTCTTGGCCCAAGCTGAGCAAGACGAGTTTCATGCTGGTGTTCAGTCTCACTACAAAACAACAATTCTCTTGTCATGTTGTTAGAGCAGAGGTTTCTCACCACTTTCAGCAGCCGATTTACTGCAGTGTCACCCTGGAAACCCAGCCTCATTAAAACACGTCATGTGGGGACCCAACTGAAAGTGGGGTACGTACCAGTCTGTCAGAAGTAGTGGTTTTAGAAATGCTGATTTAGAGTGCTGCTGTTAAAAAGGTCACGTCTCATATCGTCAGTGTACTAGAAATGTTTTCAAGAGCTAAGAAAAGCACCCTGGAGCAGTGATTTAGACAGAAAAAATCTGTGTATTTGGAGTAAATATATGTTGTTTTTTGCTTTTTTATCCTGTTAATCATCTAAAAACCCACCAGTTTGGGAACCACCGGCCTAGATTATTGCTTAGTAAGCTTATATTTTTGAATGTGCTAAGCCCAGGGGCTCTACATACTGTACACATAATCCTTCCACTGAATTCAAACAATAAAATTGCCAAAACTGGATTTTCAGGGTTGTACACATCAATAGCAATGTGTTACCCAATATGTTAGGTCTGGCTTTCAATTTGTGTATCATGACTTTGTATGATATGAATTTGTAATACTGAGACTTCTTTTAAAGAGCTATTTGATGGGTATTGAATTGGATCCACAGTGTGAATCTCTAATATCAGTGTGAGTGTGTCACTGATTCATAATTCATTTTTTACTGTACTGTTACATGAACTCAAACACAACTCCCACAAAAAATCTATATAAATCTCCAGGTCATAATTCCAATATAGCCTACTTTCCATTTGCTTGTCTATGTCGTTTAAGTATTGAAATTGTTTTTATTAAGTAATGTCATATTTCTCCCCCAGGCGATGGACCTGTACTACCACAATGAGTCAGACCTGGACAGCTACTGTTGCCCTGGCGACAACAGTAAGTCACCAGCAACTAAATCTGTTGTTTTGTATTCTCCTCTTTCCTCCCTACTCCTTCTTTCCCATTCGTCTTTCACGCTGTGACTCCAGACTCCAGACTCCAGATAGCTTTCTCCATCACTCCTCTCCGTCAGCACCGGGTCATTTCTCTTTATTATCTGCAGTTTGGTTTATTTTCATCATCAATCCAAAATGATCTTCCTCCAATTCATTCACTGTCTGTTTTTCTCTTGTGTGATGGCTGTGAAAGCAAAGTGATTCAGCCTGCACACACACACACACACACACACACTGCATAACTTTACCTTACCTCATCACATCATGGGCCCTCTAATCCAACCCCTAAACTCCAGGATAATAACTGTTGTTCATAAACCAAGATTACTGTTTGTTGTTTTGTGGAAACCAGTTTGGACAGCAAAACAGCAGTTACAGAGACAATGCAGAGGACTGGTCATCATACACGTGACACAGTGACCTTTTCAACATCTGTTTACAACTTAGGCCATGTGTGAATGTTGATTGCATGTGTGTTACTGGGTGAGAGTCCAGCATGGTGACTGTAAATGACTGGGGACTGTTCTCTGATCATTTTTCCATCATGCCGCTTATTTGTGCTACAAATCTCAGTCCAATCCAAAGTGCACAGTCTCTGTGTGTGTCACATTTTGGCATAATTCCTATCTATCCTCTCTTCTATTGGTTTATTTGCCTTTGTTGGAAATCTTGCACGTGCCAAGCCATAAACTCTCCTCCTGTGCATGTTCATTAGTGTGTATATGGGTCTGAGCTCACCATCCCATTTTTTTTTAGCAACACACTTTTACTTTTCTTTCATTTTGGATCCAGAAAATGAAAAAGAAGTGAAATCCTACTACTACTGTTTGTTGACATAGCCTCCCGAGTCGCCAAAAGTCTGCTAAGAAACACTTTCCGGAAGCTAGCCAATCAGAACAGCTCAGGCTCATTGGGAGACAGGAGTTAAAACGGCCTGTTTCAGACAGAGGCTGAACTAAGGGCCTGCATAAGATGAATAAAGAGTTTTTTTTTAACTGTAAATAATGCAGATATACCAGACCCAGAATATAAATATATAAACCTGGAAATGTGCATGATGCTTCCCCTTTAACTACATATTATAGTATGATAAATGTTATTTTATCGTTCATTAAATTGGTATAACATTATTTTGCTTATTCCTGTAGGAACCATTCATTTCTGCTCTTGGATTAGAGCATCCATTTGCTTGTCACTATGTGCTTCTGCAAAACACTTTATGGCAGTTCTGCAGGAATACCTGCTGCCTGTTGGAACCTTTCCAACTAAATAATGTGACAAGAACTTCATTCTGATGAAAATGTTTTTCACTGGGAGTAGTCTGCCCGTTAATTATGGGAGTTTTTGGCGTATAGAGAGAAATCCGAGCAATTAGCCAAGCTGGTGACAAGCTGTTCCTGTGGCCTCGGCTGTGATGTTGCTACACCCTGGCATTCCAAGTTCACCAATTAGTGGCTTTAGGGGCACTTAAAAGTTAAAGAGTGTCACGTATTAGTCATTTAAAATGATGCAGTGATGTGGGAGCAGAGGGGAGCAATGAAGAGCGAAAGAGGGTTAATAATATCTACAGGGAGTTGAGTTCTGACCATCTAATTTTACAGGGGAACAAACAGCAAAACACGCATGTTCTTACACTCCCCTCAAAAAAAGCAAAGAGCAGCCTTATGCAACAAATAGCATCTGCTGAGGATACCCTTATTAAACCACATTAGTACGTTCCTCAGCTAGCTGCAGAGCAGTTAATCAGCATTTACACAGTGACTTACAGAGCTTTTCTTCCTCAGATGCCAGCAGGTTTACATAACGTGTGATTACTAAGTCTGAGTTTGTTTGTGTTCTCAAACTTTACTCGTGTTCTCAGTGACGCAAAATAACATCAACAGATCCTTTCTCTAAAGCTGCTGTTTACTCTTTTCTCCTGTCATTTATGAAGCATTGCTCACCTGTGCCAACCTGCCCTTAAGAGCTAAACAGGCGAACATACACATGCGACACAGACATATACACAAATGCAACCTAAACAGAGGGAAATACTTTATAATTGATGAACACACACCCAAACCGGAGACATTTTGCAGTAGGATGTCTGAACATGTTCATTGCCGTTATACCCTGAGAATTTACGGTAAAGGCTTTATTGTAATATAGACAGATTAGGGTGTGTATCCATCTAGAGCCATTGACATCATACATTCCCTGTCCCCTAAACCTACCATCACATCCTAGCCATACTCTTAAAGCCAAATCTTAGCCCTCAAAAAACCCACTGCAAAAGCGAAGACAGTCAACATGCCCTTTGCAAACATGTGCTCAACTTTTAAAACCCAAAATAGTTACCCTTGAAACCTAGAAACAGTAGAAAACATGGGAGAGCTTCATTTATTTTGATTTCCAAGACCAAGGAGGTTTCCTGGAAAGAACTACTGTATGTAATTACATAATTATTACTGAGAAAATAGAGACGAAATTCTGAAACCATTTAGAATTTGTTTGTGTTCAGTTTATGAGCAGTGGTTGATTTACCAAATTACACACAGTCCTTTCCTTTGAGTTTACAGTTAATTCTAGGAAATTATTGGAAATAGTGATATAAAGTGGTACCAAACACACTGATCAACATATACAGACCAGCAGACATGATTAATCCATCACACACACACTCATCCACTCAAGAAGGTACTGTATATAATATATAAGACACACGGGAGACTCACTACATAGAGGGTCACATGACCAGAACAGAGGTAGCTTTAGGGCATCAAGTGGCTACTTTTTGGTAGTTTAGCCCAAGCTAACAAACACCACACACACACACACACACACACACACACACACTGATGGTCCACTGTGTCCAGTTGCAAAATAAAAGCCAAGCTGTCCTCTTTGAATAGTCGAGGGCTTTATGTAACAGTGTCATTTGGTTCCTCACCACCGCGGCTCATTCGTATTCATCACCAGGCGGCTTCGGATCAACTGTAGCCACAAACACCCTCATCATCCCCGGCACAAAGAGTGGACATTACAAGATGGAGGGATGAAAGAGATGAACGGATTTAATGGATGGATGTCATCTGCCGGAGACAGCGTGAATATGGGCATATGCGGGTCTTTGTGTATGTGTGTGTGCTTTGGAAGGGGGTGTATGTGGGTGGGTTGAGGGAGTATGTATGTATTTATACTACAACTCTAATATCCTTCACCTCCACCCCTCCAGCACTGCAGCGCACCCCTTCCTGTCCTTTCACCAAACGGCCCCCAGAGTATTGCGTGTGTGTGTGAATGAGTCAGTGCTGGCCTTGGCATTCATGACAGTGCCACTAGTGGGTTACATAAGTCTCTCTCTCTCTCTCACACACACACATAGAAAGGCAATAAACGCACAGTTTGAATATGGTGGAGCCTTCTCTTGTTCAGGGCCCGAGCCCCAAGCAGCCTGAATCCAAAAGGGAAAGAGGGCCAGATAGGAAAAACACTGAGAGGACCTATTGTTAGTGTTGCTCTCTCTCTCTTGCCCGTTCTTCCACTCTCCTGATCTTCTCTCAACACCTCTCTCTCATTTCATTCAACTCTGGGCTATGACCACAGATGCAGACACAAGAGCAGTGCTTACGCCACAGCAGAGGTAATGAAACATCTTCTTCATCGTCTTTTTCAATCTTCTCCAGCTAAGATACAGAAGGATTCACTTTTTTTTTGTTAAAGTGCAAAGAAGCTGCTCATCATTCAGTGTCTGCTTTTATACATATAAACTAGAGAAGTTTTCAAGGTCATCACTTTTTTCTGTGCTGCTACATGCTTTCCCATCTGTTCTTATTGCTCTCTTTTGAGAAAGCAATATGTGATGTACACGGTTTCACTTGGAGCCTGATGTTTTCAAGTGCTGATAAGAGATGTCGGCTTGTGTCCCGCATGGACTGCTACTGTGGTGTCAGTGGTGAGATATTGTAGATTAAATGCCAGTTGAAGGATGGCAGCACTGCAGCCTGCAAGGAGAAATATATTTTTCTGAAACAAACTGTGCTAAGTTCTTGGTGGTGCAGTGAGGGAGTGGCTGTGTTGGACACCTTGAGGGATTTTAGGAAGTACCTGATGTGCCCTTTTTCTCCTTCTCTCCTTATTTTAGAAAGTCTGTGTGTGTGTATGTGCATGCACTGTAGGTTGGTTTTGCCCTCAAGCTTGTGTGTGTGTGTGTATGTGTGCACGCACTTGTGCGAGTGAGCTGTCAGACTCCCTGCAGGTTTGTTTTGCCCTCCAGCTCTGCATGTATGTGTGTGTGTGTGTGTGTGTGTGTTTGCATCAGGTGGCTATGGGGGACAGATTAATAATAGATTTGACCTGAGTTAAGGGAGAAACAGAGACAGCAGTGAAAAAGTTGATGCTATATTTAAAAACTGCAGAGTCACACATGCATGCACACAATGATTTTCTCTGAGAGAGGCAGGATCAGGGCCAGGAGCAAAAGAATACACACTTTTCTCGCTCTGTGTCACACACACTTAGTAATCTGTGGATAAGCTTTAATCGCTGCTTGTGTTTGGTTTTGCATTTCCACAGTTCAGTAACAGTACGCTCGGTGTAGCTGTCGCACAAAAGCATACATTTTCTCACTCTTTTTGGATTTGTGACCAGAAGCTCACTGGTTCTATAAATCTTTGCAAGTAAAGTGAAAGAGCAGCACTTGCCTTCCTCATTACTACCACTGAGGTGCTCTTGAGCAAGGCCCTTAAACCCCCAACTGCTCTAGTGGAGCTGTACAGTGGCCAGTGGATCAAACTGTGGTTGAACTGGGCAGTTTCCAGGTGTGAATGTGTGTAACTGAGCATTTCTATCACCTTCCTGAGTAAATAAATGGAAAAAAAAAATTGCTATTGCTGTTGAAGATGCTATCCTCCTTCATCTAATCTCTGTTTATCCTTTGTCCCATTATCTTCCTGCATTTTTGGAGTATATTTCACCTATCCATATGTTCACATCCTTGCCTTTTGCCCCCTCACATCTCTGTTTCCTTTCTTTTTGTCCCTCTCTCTGCTAACTCTCTGAGAAAACAACAGGATAAATACACACGAACAGAATAGTGGGAGAGAAATTCATCAAGAGACTGACTTAATTAATACGGCCTCAACTTCCTGGCACCTGCCAACTTTGAATTAACATGAACTCGGTGAATTTCCAAATCCAGGTTACTTTTTTAATTCCCAGCCCAGTGGGTGAGCGGCCTCGGCAGGCTAGTGGAAAAAAAAAACTGCCTGTTAGTGAAGATATAACTTACTGCCAAGTGCGTTTAGCTTGCAGCATAGGCCAGATCTTGCCTTCATGTTGGCTTGGAATATCTCAATTAGGGAAGAGAAGTACAGTTTCAACTGAAATACAGATGAATGAGGAGATGCTGAGCCAGGAAAATGTGAGTGAAAGTGATGATACGTGTGTAAATAAACTGCATTACATTCTATTTCCAGTATGTCCTTTTAGTTTTCAGGCACATGAGACAAATATTTGGCTCAGAAATCCACCAATTACATTTTGGAGAGAAGCTGCAAAATAAAAATAAGATTTTTTAAAAATAAAAAAAAATAGTTGTTACTTTTTCATTTTGTTGTTAAATAATAATTGCAATGGCTGAACTTGAAGGGGGCTTATAGGGAGCATGAAGGCATCATGTCCCCCGCCCTGAGGAAATCTCATGCAACCATGCATAAAACTGTAGAGTGGAAGGAAATAGAGGCGGGACGTCTCCGCCCTCCAAAGAAAAAAAAATCCGGATGAAACTCTCCAAGAAGAGGAATGCAGTATAGTTCGATTACCTCTCTGCCGAGGAGCCTTAGACCTCTCTCCTTGTTGTGATTTGGAAACCAAAGCTTCCCTATGAAAGACAAAACGACCGCCTTGACATGTAAGTAGGCTGCCGGCTCTGTTGAAAGCGACAGCGATGGGTTGATCCAAATCGAAATCTCTGTAATATTCCTATAAATACTCTCGTAGGAAATTGGTCGATAATGATTTGATTGTGATTGAATTGCATGTGTGTGGTTACCTGCCTGTTGTGATATTCAGAGTATCTTTTGTATGGGTAAAGCTAAGCCCCACTCTCTGTGTGTGTGGCACCGGCAGACATATTTGGGGGGCGCTCCATTCACCCCACAATCCCGTGACCTGGATTTAAGACGCTGTATGTTTATGTGTGGAAACTCCTCGCTGGTAGGGGGTTCTGTGAAATGTGCCAGGGAAAGAAAGCTTGGCAAACTTTATTTTTCAACTTGTTGAACTCATGCGCTGCAGGCAAAAAAAAGAGAGAACTCCTTCAGATCTGAAAGGTGTGTTTGTGTTCTATGGAAACTGAGGCTGCTGTGTTTTCTGAGTGTAAATAAAGCAAATATTAAGATTTCAAGATGTAAAGGTAGGAAACCGAATACTTGCGAAATCACGCATGCTTTTACGCAAGCTTTTTTTTGGTAAATTGCAGTTTGTATTGTGCAACAAAGTTACAGCTGTCTACTTATATTGTTCCTATTTTTTCATTAACTGTCTCAGAAACTGTGCATGCTTAATTATATGTTTCAATGTGTCTGTCTCCTTCCTTTTACGCACGGCTATCAATATCCTTTTAAATGGATTTGGCCTTCATAGGTGATATCGTCTTACTCGGTCTCATTCCACACAGGGGTGTAGAAAGAACTTGAACCAGGTGCCTTACATAACCGTACCTAACTGAGTCAGTCGGGTCCTCATTGTGCCAGGGCGCTAAAAGCGGCGCACATTGGCATTTTCCCCCTCATAATTTCATTCTGATCACATTAAAGTGTTTTGTCAGCTTCTGATAGGCTTGTCAGCAGGTTCGGTCAGATTGTGGATCTGGTCCCTCTTGTCTTTCCTTTGGCCTGGATGCATTCCGGAGTTTCTCATTCTGTACTTTTCCACTACCAGCGGCTTTTCTTGGCATCTGGCCTCCCTCGGCTCAGGCTCTCCCTCTCGTCTTTTGTATATCGAGGGAACCTGCGTCACTCCCGGCACTTTTAATTGAGAAACAGCCAAACAGTGAAGCTGATAGGGTTTAGTTAAGAGGTTATCAGATTATTTGCACTGGACGTTGTTGCAAACTCAAGGCCGTTCACACAGGGAACTTGGTGTGGCCCCTGTGGACAAAAATAATCTGGAGTTTGGAGAACAAGAATCTCAAGATCAATCTTTAATAGTTTTACTTTGTGGCGCATATATTTGTACAATCTACAGTTTATTTTGGACCCCTGGAACATATAAGGACGCTGTATGGTATTCAGTGAACACATCTGGATATCATTAACTTATAGGATTTGTGTTTGCAACTTTGTAGACTAAAAATCGGCTGTCTTGGTGACAATTTTAGCCAGACCCATTGAAAAATCAGACTGCGGTATATTAAGCAAAGTTGCCATGGTATTGCACAAACATATGTGCAAACAGTACAAACCAGCCTCTCAGTGTCTGGTGGTAGAGAAGAACTTTTTTTCCTCCTTTTTCCTATGTATTTGACGCAAGCACATCTTGAGGCGCGGCCATGACGCTGGGAGCGCAACGGCCTCTGATTGGTCGAGAAGGGGATCGATCATCTTCTCACGGTCCATTTACCATAAAGAGATGTTGACAGAGGATCACGCCCACCAGAGGGGAGTGGGTAGTTTGGCGCACCTCCTCCCTCCTCTGGCCTCTTATAAAACGAGAGCCAAAAGTAAGATTGTTGTATTTTGGCTTTAGGCAGTTGATGAGTACAGAGCTACTGTTATTGAACTCATCACATCATGACGGTCAAAACAGAAACAGAGAAGCCTGTCCTGACTTACTCGAAAACTAGAGGACTAGTGGCATTAGTCACCGGTATGGATGATGAATATTTTTAAGCAGATTCTTCGGGACATGGATTGACATCTTTTTGCTTTTTATTTGAACATCTAAATAATCTTTTTATGTTTTTTCTTCTCTTTCGTTGCAGCTTTTATGAAACAGAGGAGAATGGGTCTGAACGACTTCATTCAGAGGCTTGCCACAAACTCCTACGCCTGCAAGCAGTGAGTACCATCTGATTCATGTTATTGTTCTGCTTTCACTGGAGGACAAACATTGGGAAACACAAGTTATCTGTCCTCTGGAGAAACTTTATGACTCAATATAACTCCCAGTTCAGTTGATTCAAACGCACAAAAAAGCTACTGTTATATATTCATTCAATACTTTTGATGCTTTGTTATTAAATTAAGTTTAAACTCTTTGTTTTTCAGTCCTGAAGTTCAGTCTATTCTGAACCTTAGTCCTCCTCAGGATGCTGAGCTCATGAACGCAAATCCCTCTCCTCCTGTAAGTATGTTTGCATTAAATAGTGCATTGTGTGCTTCTTCCTTTGTTTATGCTTTACCATATGCAGAGATACACACACATATCCTCTGTTTATCTTTACAATACATTTTAAGGTTCATATTATGGCTCTAACTTCATACTCTCCTTTTATTCCTACCTGTCACAGCCCAGCCCATCCCAACAGATCAACCTCGGTCCATCCTCCAACCCTTCAGCTAAACCCAGCGACTTCCACTTCCTCAAAGTGATCGGCAAAGGCAGCTTCGGCAAGGTCCTGCTCGCACGCCACCGTGCAGATGACCAGTTTTACGCAGTCAAAGTCTTACAGAAAAAGGCCATCCTCAAGAAGAAGGAGGTAAATAGACACACAGACACACATAAATCAACACATACGGCATAAGGTGTCTCCTTGTCAACCTCTCTAACCTCTGCTCCTTGTTTCCCTCAGGAGAAACACATCATGTCAGAGAGGAATGTGCTGCTAAAGAATGTCAAGCACCCGTTCTTGGTGGGCCTGCACTACTCTTTTCAAACGGCAGACAAACTATACTTCATCTTGGACTACATCAATGGAGGAGAGGTGAGTTACTGCTTGAAAGGTTGCCAGAAAAGTAAGAGGATATGAGGGAGAGATGACAGAGCTATTTGATGGATATAGTTGGAGGAAGAAGGGAAACGAGACAGTAGACAAACTGTAAATTCAGAGAGTTGAGGGAGGAACAAAATATAGAGCCAGAATCAGAAACAAAAGATTGTTATTTTTATAAATTCTGCTTCTATTCAGTTTTTACAGTAACTGTGAACATGAATGCTAATAAACTAAACTCAAAGATGAGGCGGAGACATAGACAGACAGAGGGGATATCCTGTCATGAGAAGCAGAATAGAGGCCGCCGCTTTTTTTTTTCTTTTTTCTGCCTTTCTTTCTCTAAAGGAAACACCTCTCAGGAAATCATGGGGTGGGTTGGGACAGCGGGAGAGACTCGGGCCAAAATTAGCAGCACCATTCAGACTCAGTGTGTGTCTAATCGAGCTAATTTCCTGTGATTGTTGGACGAGCAAAGACAGCGCTGATTAAATATGGGGCCTTGTCAGGAAACAGGACACATTTAGTCTCCTTCTACCCTTTCTCTTTCTTCCGTTCTTTTCCCTCCATCCCACTGGTCTCTTACTCAACCTTTGGCCCTTGTTTCATCTGTCTCCCCTTGTCAAACTTTTTAAGCTGTCACCTTCCTGCCTCTTTATTTCCTCCCATCCAGTTTCCCCTCTGTCTCGGCCTTTTTCTGGCTAATCATGTCCTCTTACTGTAATTTTAGAGCCGTTGCACTGACCTTTTCTTTGGTTTTTTCTTTTTTTCTCCCAGTTGTTCTACCATCTACAGAGAGAGCGCTGTTTCCTCGAGCCCAGAGCCAGGTTCTATGCAGCAGAGATCGCCAGTGCGCTGGGCTACCTCCACTCCCTCAACATTGTCTACAGAGACCTGAAGCCAGAGAACATCCTTCTAGACTCCCAGGGACACATCATCCTCACAGATTTCGGCCTGTGCAAGGAGAACATCGAACCCAACGGGACCACATCAACCTTCTGCGGTACGCCAGAGGTAAGGATGAAATCTCCAGTTTTTGTTTCTCGACAGCACTCACACACACTGTAATATTTAGTAATGTAACTCACCACTTCTACCTGTCTGCTTCTCTCCACAGTATTTAGCTCCTGAGGTGCTACACAAGCAGCCATATGACAGGACAGTAGACTGGTGGTGTTTAGGAGCTGTTCTCTATGAGATGCTCTACGGCCTGGTAAGTAATATTCACAAAACTTACGCTTCACGCATACATCATACATATTCCACGCTCCTTGTTGTTACCAGGATGCTAACTGATTCTGTTTGTCCCTCACCAGCCTCCATTCTACAGCCGTAACACAGCGGAGATGTACGACAACATCCTGAACAAACCGCTACAGCTGAAACCCAACATTTCCAACGCAGCCAGACACCTGCTGGAGGGCCTGCTGCAGAAAGACCGAACCAAGAGGCTGGGCTGCACAGAGGACTTTGTAAGTACTTGCTCATGTGATTGCATGTGTGTATCTTTATGTTTATTTACATATTGCGTGCGTGTGTTAAAGGCTGTCATTTAATTAACTTTTATCTCTTCTCAGATTGAAATTAAGAACCACATCTTCTTCTCCCCCATCAACTGGGATGACCTCAACTCCAAGAAGATCACCCCTCCCTTCAACCCCAACGTGGTACGCTCCTTTTTTATACTCCATAAAGTGCTGATGATGGCAGATTTATGATTTTGTACAGTGTAATAGACCACAGACTTGCTAACTTGTCCTATTACCTCAGTAGTTTCATTTACATAACTGGATCAAGAGCGTGTAACATTCTCACCGTGAATTAAAACATTACCAATTATGGCAAGGTATTTTGAATGGACAACCATTACAGAGTGACTAATCCCCTCTCCCTCCCTCTCTCCTTTCCTCCCTTCCTCCCCTAGACGGGACCCAACGACCTGCGGCACTTTGATCCAGAGTTCACAGATGAGCCGGTGCCCAGCTCCATCGGTTGTTCCCCCGACAGCGCGCTTGCCACAGCCAGCATCAAAGAGGCTGCAGAGGCCTTCGTTGGCTTCTCCTACGCCCCTTCTATGGACTCCTACCTATAGGATTTAAACAAAGGCACTCAATGTGAACTCGTATTTAGACTTACAGGACATGAACTTGTGCCGTGTCCATGCACTTGCATCTTGACCGCACCCCACATTTCCTTTCAGGATGGTGGATATTTCCGAACCAACCCCTGCAACAACTCTGCATCTACAAAGACCCTGCGTTTATACATGATACATGTGTACTTGCCATAATCTCTCCAACTCTTGAATGCATTTAAGAAGCTACAAGAGGATGCCTGCCATAATAGAATGACATTGGGGTTGAAATGCAATCCATCTTACCCTGATTTACCAACGCACAAAAATTCTTCAACCTTCCACAACAGACAAAAACCTTACGACACTTCAGCCTATGATTTACCATCTTCTACCCAATTTTGGAGGTCCTTTGCACATAGCTCAGGCAGCTTATAAGCCCCCCTCGACCCTGAAGCCACAACTGACAAGCACACACACCAACCTCCATCTTTTCTCAAAAGAGGAAGGCTGGATCATACCAGCCGTGTAAAGGATTTGCATCTGCATCCATGTAGCGAAACATCTTCCCTCTTTTGACATTCTGTCCACCACCCATGGGGACCTACTTTTACCTGAGTAGCTTGGAGACGACATTCATTTTGGTGCTTTAGTGTCTTCTCATTTACTTTCTGTGTGATTGAAAAAGGGAGTCATTTGAAGCTGAATGTTACAGAGGGGGACGTCTTATTTCTCTCAAAGGTGCCTTTATTTTTTTCTCTCCATCAGATTTCACATCTTTTGGGTTTGTCTGTGTCCAAGTTAGTGTCACTGAGCTGCGTTTCATCTACTCTGCACCTGACTGCAGGTGGGAGGAGTTGGGTTGTTTTTTTTTAACTCACCAGAGAGGAACGATGTAGCACTGACTTAATACACCTGTTCTGTCTTTAACATGTAAGACGTGGGAACTCATTTGATGTGTCATATCTTCATTTGCACATAAAACAATAATGCTGATAGAGAGAGAGAGAATGAGAGCACTGCTGCTATATCATAGGTGAGAAAGAGAGTGATGTGTTCAGAAGTGTTTGTGTAGTTCTGCTTGCCAACTGCGTCCCCCTCATATAGTCTTCCATTTGCCTCACAATAATGCAACGGCGGCCTGCCGCCGGCCCAACGACATCGAAACTGAACATTCCATTTTAATATTGCTGTAATGCAGTTTGACGGTATTTAAGTTTGTTTGTATATTTGGAGTTATGTGTACTACTTTTAATGTATATTGAACAAAAAATGACTAAAGGTATGCTTAAATATGTATATGTAACAATTCATGTTAAATGTACTGTAAATTGTAAAATTGTTTAAGATTTATGTGACCATGTTTGGTTTGCAATAAAAATTTAACTTTATTATACCTTATAAACTGGAGTAGTTGAGTGGTATTTTAACTTGAATGACCAACTTTTTTATGCCACCTTCATATAGTAACCAATAATTAGTGTGCAAGTCATGGCTTCATTTTATTGATTTGCCTTTAGTCTGAATATATACAAATAACTTTCACACGTTTTAGTCAAAGAAAGTAAACTAGAAAATGTAAAGAATGAAGATCAAATGGTAAACATTTACTAGTCCTATTTGGAAGTGGCTTGAGCTACTGACCCCTGCCAAATGTCCTACATTAGTGTAGAATGGACTTTACCCCCCTCCTGCGTCAGCAAACTTACACAACAATGATTGTGACGTCCAAGTGTGTGTGTGTGTGTGTGTCTGTACAGATCTGTTTGCGGGCAAATTATTGGCTGATCTCAGACAGACTGATACGGGCACTCCAGGTCAAAAGATATTAATGAACCCAGCTCAGCAATTCACTAGAAGTTCACTAGAAGAGCAGTACAGCTGCAATCGAATGACTGATACAAGTTGAATTCATTTCAATAATAGGGTAGCAGTAAGGTGGTGTGGGGATGAGGTAGAATGTCCTTCTACTGGGGTTCAAGGTTGTGTCTCATGGTTAACAGTGTCTGGTGGACTGTCTTTGAGGAGGACAGAATGTCTACCAGATCCAGGGGGGCATTGTGTAATGTCCTCTGACCTCTAAACTTCCCTGAAAAGGGTGGAAAGTAAAGAGAATTTCCCAATGGAAATTTACATCATAAGAGGACTGTGAGGAAAGTGTCCTGGTGGAGACACATAAAACCAGAGCTGTTGTCTGGCCAACAGTTTGACATGACTGCTCTGAGAATACAATTCAGTGAGTTCAGCTCAAAATGGCAACAGTTACTGAGATTTATTATTTTTCAAAGTCATTGCAGCTCTTTTCGGCCCCAATTAGAGTTTGAAAATACTGATAATATCTTTTGCAGTTGCTAATTCCCTATCTAAAGTGATGATCTACACAAAATCTGTATGTGGTACATCTGAGTTTATACAGAGTCTTTGTATCCCCCACATAATTATACAGACAATCACTAGTGTTATTCAATAGTTTTACCATCACAATCTTCCTCTTATCATTGTCCATTGCTCTCGCTCTCAAAAACACAGTTATGCAAAAATATTACTTAATGCAGATTAACCCTCAAAATAAATGCTACATCAATAAAATGGAAAGCTGCAGCATATTAAATATTTTGGATATTATCAGTGCATTATCAACTGTACTTTACAGTCCCTGTTTGGCCTTAACAATTGTATTGGAATGAAGATGTGCTGCACAGCAGCCATTGTCTTGCATTGCCATCTGCTGGCTAAGCCTTGAACTGATGAAGTAAACCCATGTTTTGTGGTTTCTAAGGCTCAGACAACAAATGTGACACTGCAGAGAGTCAAGACAAGTGCTTAAGATCTGTTGGTGGCCTAGTCAGTCTTTTTATTGACAGTTAATATAATGAATTGACAGATTACAGTATTGTGCACAAGAGCAAAACTGCAGTACTGTGCTGTAATAGACTGAAGAAAAGGAGTGGAAGCAATAGTAGGAGAAGAGGAGGATGAGGATGGAGCAAATTAATTAATGAAAGCAAAACATTCCTAGTGTAACTGATGATGTAAGCATGTGGCTTTATTGAAAATGGGTCAATTTTTAATATATTAGAATCCTTGGATAAAATCCTTTATAACATCATGAAGAGAGACAGAGTCACAATCACTCTAAAGGTTTTCCATTTCCATTCCACTACAGTTGCAAGCAGATACAACACTGCAACAGCAAGATTACACACATTTCCCAAGAAGAGACAACAGCAGTTCAGAGCTGTTCTTTCGAAATAAGGTAAGTCTGCAGTATGGAGGTGTAGATTATACATTTTCTAAATGATCATCAGTGTTTTGACACACAGACAGGGATTGAATCACCAACCCTGAATGATTCATTATATAAGCTGAGCTGCTGATCTGGCTCTGGGATATTTAATATTCAGCACTATACAAAAGTTAAATGAATCTGTTGGTATGAGTTTACAAAAGCACTGGAGAGTATTAACCCAATTAGCCACATGGATGAAATTGATGAAAAGTGCACTTTTCTACTCATATTAGTTCAGTGTTTGTACACAAGGGACTACTAAATTTTAAAGAAATTGTGGAAAATGTATAAATATATGTAGTTACATGAAAAGGCACTATTTTTGGGCAGAATTAAAACGTGAAGTTGATGAGTATTTTCCTTAAAGTGCATTACAATCAGCTGAAACCAGTGGAGTAATTCTCTTTAAACAGCTGCATTTCACTTACTTTACACCTAATCTTTCTCCAGAGGAACTTCTGTTGATGTGTTTTAATTAGATATGAGTCTCATACATGTGTGTACCAAAATAAACATTGCTTTACTTTATGTGATCATTTTGAACAGTTCCTTAAAAAACATTCTGCTCTTATGACCAATTGATTTAGATAATGAAATATATAAACATATATGCTGTATAAATCAATGGAATTTCTTATGGACAATACAATCATTTTATTTTGTGTGTCTATTGATTTATTAACAGCAGTGGTGGAAGTACATTCACTGAAGTATTGTACTGTAGTAGAACAATTTTGGGGTACTTGCACTTTACTTGAGCATTTCAATTTTATGCCTTTTTTATACCTATTCTCCACTAAATTTCAGAGGGAAATATTGTACTATTTACTCCACTACATTTTTGACAGCTATATGGGAGTCACTATTTACTTTGTAGATTCAGATTTACACTTAAAACATATGATTAATTTATAAAGTATGATGCATTATTATATTATTAAACTGCCCAACAGTATATAAAGTCATTAATATTAGGGGAGGGTTCCTAATGGCTAAATTTCAAATGTAAATATTTGAGGCAGGGTAGAAAAATGTGGATTGAAGATAATACATTTCTTTGTTTGATCTTTTTAGCTGCGATGGACGAACAAGGGGATGGATCACACGTCATCAATGCGGGTAAGACATTCTACATCTATCTACAATGAACACAAAATCCACTTAAAGAAAACAGTAAATTAAGTTTTCCAGTTTAATGCTATGAATGGAAATGGTGACATTATACTCTAAATGTTCTTGTAGAACCACCAGTTCTCCCAGAAGTTGACCAAAGGGGAGATATGGAAGGCTTCATGTTTGTAAATGGCTTGCACCCTCTTATACTCATTGCACAAGAGGTCGTTGCATTCTTTCAGAGGAGCATTTGGGATGAAGATGAAGAAGGTGAAGAAGGTGATGACGCTGGTGCAGGTGCTGAGGTTGACATGCAAATAAACCAGCATGTAGAGGAGGATGAAGACCCATTGCCTGGAGTATCCAGGAGGAGGTCTAGAGAGGAAGATGCGGAAAGTGAGGAGAGTCCCAGCAAGCGCATCAGAGTGTGGAAGGAATTTGCTGACAGAGACTCAGAAGAAGACCCACTCTCCAGAGGAACCAAGAGGAAGTCTGGAGAAGAGGATGATGAGGATGAGGACAGCACCAGCAGCAAACGTTTCATATGGTGGGATGAGTTTGCTTCCAGTGACTCTGAGGAAGACAACGATGAGGATGAGGAGAGCACCAGCAGTGAATGCTTCACATGGTGGGATGAGTTTACTTCCAGTGACTCAGATGAAGACTCTCTGCCCAGAGGAACCAGGAGGAGGTCTAGAGAGGAGGATGATGAGAAATGAGAAACATGTCGACACCTTCTACAAGCCAAGTCAAGACAGTGACACAGACAGAGGGAACCAGTAACAAATCACCAGTCCACTCTTGGCCCCCAACAGATGATCTTGATGTCTTGTATGTAAAGCAACAGGAATTCCACTAGATGGCACTATTTTACTTCCCTTCACCTACATGACTCTGTCCTATATTTACAACACCACTGCATCTAATTACTCTGGATGGCATTACCCTGGCCTCCAGCTCCACTGTAAGGAATCCCCCCACCCCCCCATCTTTCTCTCTAAACCCAACCGGTCAAAGCAGATGGCCGCCCACCTAGAGCCTGGTTCTGCTTTAGGTTTCTTCCCATTAAAGGGGAGTTTCTCCTTGCCGCTGTCGCCAAGTGCTTGCTCATGGGGGCATTGTTGGGTCTCTCTGTAAATTAAAGAGTACGATCTTGACCTGCTCTATTTGAAAAATGCCCTGAGACATGAGAGATAACTTTGATATGATTTGGCACTATATAAATCAAATGAATTGAAAGTATAACCTCATTTGTACACACAAAGTTTGTCTTATTTCTGATCATTTGCTGCATGATTTTTAGCCTCTGAAATGTGATATTGTGGGAACTGCATCATCTTGTTTGTTATTAAATCAACAAGTGCATTCTCCTGAATTTCAGCCTTTTAGGTTCTGCATTCTGGCCATAACACAGGTGTGGAAATATTATTTTCATCATACAGCTGTAGTTGCAGGTTTGCAATGTGTCAATAGATGCAATTAAGTCATGGCCCTGTGAGGTTACATGAAAAACATGTTGATGAGGCTCGCCTTAACCTGGATAGCCAGTACCATCCTTCTGCCCCTTATGCCCAACATGATACTCATTAAGTCACACTAGGGTCCTCATCAGACTCATTATGTAGTTGTATATTTTGTCTGAGCCTACTTGTCAGAGACTCTTCATCATATTTATTACTTTCCTACCAATCTGTGTCCTACCATCTTCAACCAGTCTATAGCTGACTTCATGATATTTAACTGTCGACAAGAACCACCTTCACCCTTTTCTCTATATTTTGGGGCTACATGTCATTTGAGTCCTGACGTTCTATTGAAAAATTCAATCCTCTCACATATTTAGTAAGAACAGCTATGACATAGTGGTTTTCTCAAAAGTTTCACTTGATACTCATTTTGGGTTTGTGTGAGGTGGTGAGAGTGGGAGTGATAAAAATAGGATGTGTGTCTATGATCTTTGAGTCTTGTTTTTTTAACCTTTATTTATTCAGGGGAGTTTCTCCGCACACTCAAAAATAGAGGTACCAGTATGTACCTAAAAGGGTACAAATGCTTGTCACTGGGGGAGGGGACCCTTTTGAGAGACAATTGTGTACCCTTCAGTGCAGGCCCACTTTTGTACCTTATCAAATTGTACCAGTTAAAGTACAATTGTGTACCCTGCAAGATATAAAGTACCTTTATACTATATCAATGTATGAAAGAACGAGATGTAAACATTGCTTAAGTGAGGTTCGTGGGCATGTACAAGTCCAATATGCTGAATCAGTTTCCTAAAACTCCTCTTTTTTTGAACATTGATACGGTCCAGGCATGATCAGTGAAGAAGGTTAACCACTCAAGTTACAATTACTGACACAGGTTTGTCTCCATCCTCAATGATGTTTGCCATGCACCTCTGTAGAGAGGTCGGTGTCTTTTTAAAATATGCAGAGTATCTTGTTGAAGACAAAGTACATGCAGATGGCTGCGATAAAGGCTTCATCCACCAAAGTGCAGGAACAAACCTCGATTCCTTCAACTTTGATGACACTCTGACACTGTTTGGAGAAGGCAATTTTCCAGTCTTGGTCTTTCAGTTGAATGGCTGGATATGGAGTTAGAGGATTATTCTGCATAAGAGAAAAAAAATGTTAGCATACATAAAAAGATGGATCTGATAAGGCATGCACAGTGATCCAAAGGAACAATAACTTATGGCTAGTGGCTATGCACACCAGGTATTTACCTCTCTAAGAATAATGAAATCCTCAATCTTCTCCTTGAAGATGGATGGCAAGAGGAGGAGTCCACCCCTGAAGTCAATTCCTAGGTCATACAGATGGTACAATTTTAAGTGCAAATACATTTCAACCAATTTTGGTTGATACTAATAACATACAAATTCCCATAGACAGGCTACTGCATTAGAGTCGCTGTTACTTCAGATACAGTACATAAACAAACT
This sequence comes from Thunnus albacares, assembly GCF_914725855.1. Taxonomy (NCBI): domain Eukaryota; kingdom Metazoa; phylum Chordata; class Actinopteri; order Scombriformes; family Scombridae; genus Thunnus; species Thunnus albacares. The sequence goes on along the minus strand of NC_058121.1, from coordinate 15,477,481 downwards.
GCTACTTCAAATCAAAACTTATGTAAGAAATAAACTGAACGACATTAAGATAATGTTGCATTATACAGCCACTAGGTGTCACAAACAGATAAATGCACTAGACGGGTATTACAGCCATCTAGCAGTATTGATGGTGTGGATGGGGTTGAGCAAAAATTTAATGTGTGAGAAAATGGTGCCTAATTTGAACTATTTTTTAAACCTGGGAGGCAAACCATCACTTGTTAACACAAAATTCAGGCTGTGGAAGAATGTGGATGCAATAGTAAAATTAAATTGAAACTTAAATTTAAAAAGGTAATATCTCAGAAACAAAATGAATATATGTATCATGCCAGTACAATACCAGTTCTACCATAGTTCAATGCAACTGTACCCATTCTCTTTAGAAGGGACTGCACACAAAGTGACAGTGATGTAGCAAAATTTGACTATTTGTATGTCCTCAAATCAATACCTGTAATATCCTCGGCCAAGGTGTCCTCTCTTGTCTCCATAGCATCAACCTCACTGCACAACTAAGATTTACAAAAGAAAAATAGGAGAAAGAAAGACATATTTTATTTTAAAAATTTAAAAAACCTTTAACATCAGTTAAAAAAAAATCAGGTTTAGACATCATTTAGGACAGTGTGTGATAGAGGGTATGCCCCCTTATCCCAGCTGACATTACCACAACACTTGGATGTTTCTGAGGAAGGCTGTAGTGGCAGCCAAGACAGATGTGGTAAAATCTTACAAAAAGGAAGTTAATTACAACTGTAATAGAAGTCTATATGAACCTTTTTCAGAATTTCTGTTAAGTGTTAATATACAGACTGGGGACCAATTTAAAGCGCTTTAATTTGTCCCCTGTCCGTAGCTCTAGTTGGCATCAGCTTAACTATTTTTACCCACTGAGGATGTTCTTAGAAATGGATATTTCCTCAAGAGAGGGTTAGGGTCAGAGCTACATTAATCACACAAATGAGCTATTTTGGATTCAAAACAGTGGATTTCACTGAAAGGTGACAAGTCTGCACTCCTGGTAATACATTATCATCTCTGGTTTGCTGGGGACACAGGAGCTTCACGTTTGTTGTTCTGAGTTGATGGCTGCCTCCATCAATGTCATTGTCTGAAATGTACATTCAAAAGCTATTTAAAACACAGAAGCACTAAAACTCTGGACATACAAGGCAAAATTACTAGAGTGATAAAGAGTTACTAGAGTTACTTGGATAATGTTTTTTTAAATGTCTGATTAAGTTAGTTGTTGCAAATGTTTCAAAGGTTGTTCCTCCACGGCTTATTAATTAACCTCTGTGTCTTTGAATAGGAAACTCTTGGTGGCATAGCTCCTACTAAGGGATAAGGCAGTACTAAGATGTGTGCGTAGCTGTGGGTGAGTGAGAGGTTGAGTGAGCGCGAGCGGCAGAAAAGTGAATAAATGTACTGTAAAGGCCACAGTGTGTAAGTTCAGAAATGCTGCAGCTTGTCCAGACCAAGAAAAGTTTCGTCTGTTGTTTCTCCAACCGCTGGAAAAGTGAAGGGGGTTAGCTCCAAAGTTAGCAACAATGGGTTAGCCTAACCTGCTGACGCTAAACAGAGAAATAGAGAACGGAGAGATGTATGGCTGCTGAATCTCCCTACTTTTGCTCAGTGCCCTAGCAAACTTTTTTTTTTCTTGACAACCAACTGATGACTCAGCTTTGAGCGGGAACCAGTGAGCCCTTGCTAACAAGTTGACATTAACTTGGCTAATAGCTGATACAATTATGTGAGCTAACTAATGATATTTTCGATAACTATATTTACTTATTGGTAGTACAGAGTACTGTATAGCTAACGTTACCAGTAGGTCAATTAGTGACTAATATCAGGACAAACTTAGCAAGCTAACTATGTCCAGCCATCGCTATGAGCCATCATGCCTAGCATTAGTTATTGATACCGATGCTAACTATAGCTCTTCAGAATGTTAGCTAAATTTGGCTCATTGGTGACAGTTAACGTCGTAAAAATCACACTTCACTTACCTCGACAATCCTGAGCCTCCTCCCTGAAATGTAACTTTCACCACCAACTTTTCCAGCAGCTTTTCGGTCGATAGACCCGAGTAATATGGGAAACTTCAGCACTAGAGTCTGAGCGAAGCAGGCTGCTGGTACCACAGTCTATGGTTGGCATTTAACGTCTCTGGTATTAATGCGCCGCTGTTGCTTGCCAACCATTTTGCCATCTTGGGGAACTATATTGCTTGGAGGAAGAATGACGATTTGTTTTCAATAAGTGATTGCATTTTAAATTGCCGTGTGTCTATTTTGTGAAGTCTTACTAGGTAGTCTATAGTAACCGTTTTAGCAACTGTTTAATAAAAGCCACTTGAGGTCGTGATTTACAGTTGATTTGGAGCAGCTCTATGGAGGCCTACAGTGCATTCACGTGGGTTCGGGACCCATTTATCTGCACTGCAAACGATCTATCTGTCTTTAGAAATACAGGGACCTAAGGGCCTGAGCAATGGAGTAAGTGGAGCAAATGTATCCCCATCATTCAATTAGGGGGTGCAAAGTTATGGTTTTGCTACCCCACTTTTTGTCTTTTTAAAAATAAACTTATCATCATACAGTCCCCGCAATCAGGTGATTATATTTAAGCAGCCTATATACTATGTTCAGTAACTGACAAAAACTAGTAATAAAAAAATCACACATTTTTGGACCACCCTTTGAGATGGTTCAGTCGAACGGCTCGAACCCGTCACTGATCGTTTGCCACGGCATGCTTTGGCTGTCAATCACTGTCTGTCAACCCACACAGGAGTGAGTGACAAAGGTGAGCAGCAAACCGGGTACTTTGGTAACGGCCGATAGACGGTGAATTAACAGTGTTATGGGTCGGTGTTTAATTTAGCGTGTATCTGATTAACCAACCATTACGTATTTTAGTGAGAAATCTTAATTTTTGAATCGGTTCGCCCACTAAAATAGCGCAGCTAACTAACGGAGGCTTTTAGCGGTTGAGGCGACAAAAGTTTGTACGAAAATACAGTTTATCTTTATGGATTATATTGATGCCAAATTGACGAAAAGACTGTCGACATATTAATCTTATGTCTCTAGAGTTATATGTTTAATGTTTAATGTTATTAATGTGTCATATTATACGGTATGTTGGAGTTTGGTGTAATATTTTCCCCGGAGCAAAGGGAGCTTCAGTGTAATTCAAACTAATATGTATATTTTCTAACGTTTTGTCACCACTACAGAAACACCAGGTAACTGCTTAAGTACGATTAAGTTGTCTGACGTCGACTGCTGTAAGTTATTGGTTCGATTAATGGTTTAATAATTTGTATTGATTACTGACGTTGGCTGACCAGGCTAATTAACAGCTAACTGTAACGTTACTCAGTGTCTAGCGGCAGTATGCAGTAAACGGTTGCCCTTTGTGTGCGTGTTTTTAAACTGTGATGGTGTCTTAAATGACTCCTGATGAAACTTGAAAGCTCAGCATTCTCGTTGTCCCTTAGTTTCTCTCTTTATAAATCACATCAACATTTATTCGCTTATAAAAAGCTAATATTTCTCAGTATAATATGACCTCTTTCCGTCAGCTGCTGTGTGTCTGCAGTTACTGGTTTTTCACACATTATTTCAGGCCAGTTGAAGGAATTAAACCTGTGACTTTCTTCCTTTATATAATTATAGAAGCTGCCGCCAAAAGTGAGAAGAGGTGAGAAGATATTGGTGAAAATTGCAATATTAATTCAAGGTTTTTCTGGTAATGATCTTTTGGCAACATCAGGGAGCTGACAGAGCTGACTCCCTGAAAAGAGCCAAAGTGCCCATTACTAACCTCGGATACAGTATCTTATGTTCATTTCAGCTGATATTAGGCTATGCCAAAAAAATAATAATAATAAATTTAAACGCCCCCAGCAATTAAACAATGCTGCACAGAATTTTCATTGACAGTAACTAACTTTTAAGAAACAAAGTCTAGTGTAACACTGTCCTCTTTATTATCAATTGTCCTATCAGGAGACTGCAAGTACAAGCAGGGAAGAGGCAGGAGTAGAGACAGGTGGAGCTGCAGAAAGTGAGGTGAGGAGAGAGAACGGTGTAAATGTAAATAAAATGTAAATGGCTTATTGTTTGAAAATCCTGTCATATTTCCCTGAAAACAAAATTCAGTACCACCAGATAGTGACCATAAGCATTTATGTTCAAATGCTGATATCTTTGGCTCTAGGTAGACTTGTATCATAGCACCTCAATAGTTTACACTCAAGGCATCTCTGTGCTCATCAACATTGTTGCTTTCACTACACTCAGGAGGACAGCACAGCAGAGCAGGGAGAGTCAAGTGGGACGAGGCCAAGTGAGACGCAGGTAATGGAAATATGACAGAAAGCTCTTGAGTGCAGGATAACTGAAATAGTTGAGGCTTCAGGCCCATTTTAGTTTAAAGAAGTATGATCCCAGTGAATAGGCGATGTCCTCTAATGTCAAAACTGAGTTGATATCCTGTGACCACCCATCTATTGGTGACCTATTATAGATATCCAAGAAAGTAGAAATTGTATTTAAGAAGACTGAGAAATATAATTTCAAATGTGAAATAGCCAATCTTCTAATATTAGTTTCCTGTTCTGATCCACCCAGTTATACACTGTTCTTGATGCAGTCTGATAGCACCCTCAATCTAACTAGTCTAAACTAGTGCAGGTGGCTGTTTCTTGACTTAATCCAAGAGGTGAGGTGGTGTTTAAATGCAGGAAATTTGTTTTAATTACAATTGTTTTTGCGCCCCCATTTTAAAACATAACCAGGCACCCATGCCTGATAGTACAGAACTGTTCTTGTCTCGTACCTCCATTTTTGAGTGTGTGAGAGCAATGCTCTCTTTTTCAGGAATGCTCTGATCACATTCACACAATTACACATGCATACCTGGAAGCTGCCCAGTACAACAACAGTCCGATCTGCCGACCACTGAGTAGCTCCACTGGAGAAGTTGAGGTTAATGGCCTTGTTCAAGGGCACTTCAGTGGTGGTAATAAGGAAGGGGCAGGCACTGCTTCTTCACTTTCCAAATTTATCCTGCCGCTCTGGGGAATTGAACCGGTGACCCTCTGGTCACAAGTTGTGCATGTGTGTATAGGCAAAGATCATTGCTTGTTTTGTTGAGACACATCTGTAAATACTCCACGTCTCTTTTAAATTAAATAATCCCAACATCTAATGAAAAATAAAGAATTAAAACTCCTACTTCCAGGGGTGGAATATTTTCAAGTACTTCCATTTTACCTGAGTATTTCCTCTTTATGTTACTTTATACCTACTCCACTACATTTTAGAGGGAAATATACTTTTAACTCTATAAGTTACTGACTAGTTACTCAAATTAAAAATGTGATACATTATAAAATATGATACATTGTTCTAGATTATATACTTATTGGATAGTTTAAAGTAGTTAAAATCAGCTCCACCCTGACATCAACATTAAAGGACTTAATGCACAATTATGCATCAATAATAATAATCCAATTATATAATAGCCAACAGTTTGACATTGCTGCTCTGACAATACAATTCAGTGAGTCTGGCTCAAAATGGCCACAGAAGGTTTTTATATTTTTCAAAGTGATTGTAGAACATCAGCTCTTTTCAGCCTCAATTAGAATTTGAAAATACTGATAATATCTTTTGCAGCTGCTAATTCCCTATCTAAAGTGATGATCTACACAAAGCCTGAATGTGGTACATCTGAGTTTATACAGAGTCTTTGTATCCCCCACATAATTATCCAGACAATCACTAGTGTTTTTCAATAGTTTTACCATCACAATCTTCCTCTTATCATTGTCCATTGCTCTCACTCTCAGAGACACACAGTTGTGCAAAAATATTACTTAATGCAGATTAACCCTCAAAATAAATGCTAGATCAATAAAATAGAAAGCTGCAGCATATTAAATATTTTGGATATTATCAGTGCATTATCAACTGTACTTTACAGTCCCTGTTTGGCCTTAACAATTGTATTGGAATGAAGATGTGCTGCACAGCAGCCATTGTCTTGCATTGCCATCTGCTGGCTAAGCCTTGAACTGATGAAGTAAACCCATGTTTTGTGGTTTCTAAGGCTCAGACAACAAATGTGACACTGCAGAGAGTCAAGACAAGTGCTTAAAATCTGTTGGGGGCCTAGTCAGTCTTTTTATTGACAGAGTATTATAAGGGTTTGACAGATTACAGTATCATGCACAAGTGCATCACTACAGTACTGTAATGTAACAGACTGAACAAAAGAAGTGGAAGCAGAAGTAGGAGAAGAGGAGGATGAGGATGGAGCAAATTAATTAATGAAAGCAAAACATTTCTAGTGTAACTGATGATGTAAGCATGTGGCTTTATTGAAAATGGGTCCATTTTTAATATATTAGAATCATTTGATGAAATCCTTTATGACATCATGAAGAGAGACAGAGTCACAATCACTCTAAAGGTTTTCCATTTCCATTCCACTACAATTGCAAGCAGATACAACACTGCAACAGCAAGATTACACACATTTCCCAAGAAGAGACAACAGCAGTTCAGAGCTGTTCTTTCGAAATAAGGTAAGTCTGCAGTATGGAGGTGTAGATTATACATTTTCTAAATGATCATCAGTGTTTTGACACACAGACAGGGATTGAACCACCAACCCTGAATGATTCATTATATAAGCTGAGCTGCTGATCTGGCTCTGGGATATTTAATATTCAGCACAATACAAAAATTAAATGAATCTGTTGGAATGAGTTTACAAAAGCACTGGAGAGTATTAACCCAATTAGCCACATGGATGAAATTGATGAAAATTGCACTTTTCTGCTCATATTAGTTCAGTGTTTGTACACAAGGGACTACTACATTTTAAAGAAATTGTGGAAAATGTACAAATATATGTAGTTACATGAAAAGGTACTAAATTTGGGGGGGTTAAAACGTGAAGTTCATGAGTATTTTCCTTAAACAGTAATGCATCAGTAATAGTAATACAATAATATAATATACAATAATGTAATGACGGGACATTATGCAGATATGCAGAGATGATACTTTAAGTACATTTTGCCGGTATTGAAGTACTTTTAATTGAGTGAGATTTTGAATGCAGGACTAGAACTTGTAACAGAGTATTTTTATTTTGTGGTAATCATGCTACTTTTACTTAAAAGATCTGAATAGTTCACCAGTAGCATTGGATATTTTTCTCACAGTTGTAGTTTTCATGAATGCATAATAGATTAACATTTTTTGGCTGTTGTTGCATTGTAATTGTGTTTGGACTACAGAAGTTCAATGATGCAAATCAGCTGTGAGTATGTTCATGAAAAGGGTTCATATAAAAGGGATAAATCATAAATACAAATACATAAACTTATAATGTAAATGACAGTATAAAATTTGAGGGTTTCTAATGGCTAAATTTCAAATGTATGAGGCAGGGTAGAAAAATGTGGATTGAAGATAATAGTACATTTCTTTGTTTGATCTTTTTAGCTGCGATGGACGAACAAGGGGATGGATCACACGTCATCAATGCGGGTAAGAAATTCTACAACTATCTACAATGAACACAAAATCCACTGAAAGAAAACAGTAAATTAAGTTTTCCAGTTTAATGCTATGAATGGAAATGGTGACATTATACTCTAAATGTTCTTGTAGAACCACCAGTCCTCCCAGAAGTCGACCAAAGGGGCGATATGGAAGGCTTCATGTTTGCAAATGGCTTGCACCCTCTTATACTCATTGCACAAGAGGTTGTTGCATTCTTTCAGAGGCAAATTTGGGACGAAGATGAGAACATGGATGATGACAATGATGGCAACATTAACATTGTCGATAATGATCATCAAGTTGAAGACGCTGGTGCAGGTGCTGAGGTTGAAATGGAAATCAACCAGCATGTAGAAGAAGTAGATGAAGACCCATTGCCTGGAGTATCCAGGAGGAGATCTAGAGACGAAGATGCTGAGATTGAGGAGCGTCCCAGCAAGCGCTTCAGAGCATGGAAGGAGTTTGATGACAGCGACTCAGAGGAAGACCCACTGCCCCGAAGGACCAAGAGGAAGTCTGGAGAAACGGGCAGTGAAGATGAGGACAGCATCAGCGGCAAACGCTTCAGATGGTGGGATGAGTTTGCTTCCAGTGACTCTGGGGAAGACGACGATGAGGATGAGGAGAGCACCAGCAGTGAATGCTTCACATGGTAGGATGAGTTCACTTCTAGTGACTCAGATAAAGACTCTCTGCCCAGAGGAACCAGGAGGAGGTCTAGAGAGGAGGATGATGAAGATGAAGAGGGCACTAGCAGAAAACGTTTCAGGAGAGAAATGTGAAATATGGCGACACCTTCTACAAGCCAAGTCAAGACAGTGACACAGACAGAGGGAACCAGAAACAAATCACCAGTCCACTCTTGGCCCCCAACAGATGATTGTCTCGTATGTAAAGCAAGAGGAATTCCACTAGATGGCACTATTTTACTTCCCTTCACCTACATGACTCTGTCCTATATTTACAACACCTCTGCATTTAGTTACTCTGGATGGCATTACCCCGGCCTCCAGCTCCACTGTAAGGAATCTGGGAGTTATCTTAGATCAGGATATGGCCTTTAACTCTCACATAAAACAAATTTCAAGGACTGCCTTTTTTCACTTACCAAATATTGCAAAAAGAAAGACTCTCCAGCTTGTCCAGAATGCTGCTGCACGTATACTGACAAAAACTAGAAAAGAGATCGTATTTCTCCCATTTTAGCTTTGCTGCATTGGCTTCCTGTAAAATCCAGAACAGGATTTAAAATCCTTCTCCTCACCTACAAAGCCCTTAATGACCTCTCTTCTCCTCCTCTCCATCTGTACACATGCATGTGCCATTAATGTATGTTAGTAACTTTGCTTCTTCCCTGGAGTCTTTGTGCTTTCTCGTCTCACAGGAAAACTGAACATGGAGGGCTGCAGTGATGGTGGCATGGTCCTTTGGGTGTCCTGTCCTGCTTCAACACCTTCTCCTACTCTTACTGCTATCTCTCAACTCAACCGGTCAAAGCAGATGGCCGCCCACCTAGAGCCTGGTTCTGCTTTAGGTTTCTTCCTGTTAAAGGGGAGTTTTTCCTTGCCGCTGTCGCCAAGTGCTTGCTCATGGGGGAATTGTTGGGTCTCTCTGTAAATTAAAGAGTACGATCTTGACCTGCTCTATTTGAAAAATGCAAAGAAAGATGAGAGATAACTTTGATATGATTTGGCACTATATAAATAAATTGAATTGAAAAAGAATTCTCATTTGTGCACACAATGTTTGTACGGTTTGTGATTATTTGCTGCATGATTTTTAGCCTCTGAAATGTGATATTGTGGGAACTGCATCATCTTGTTTGTTATTAAATCAACAAGTGTAACAACGAGGTAAACAGACCTTCCTTATTCTCCTGAATTTCAACCTTTGAGGTGCTGGATTCTGGCCATAACACAGGTGTGGGAATATTTTATTCATCATACAGCTGTAGTTGCAGGTTTGCAAGAGACTGTTAGAGACTCTTCATCATATTTATTGCTTTCCTACCAATCTGTATCCTACTACCTTTACTCTATAACATTGAGACTACATGTCATTGACTCCTGAGGTTCTATTGAAAAATTCAATCCTCCCACACATTTAGTAAGAACAGCTATGACGTGGTGGTTTTTTCACAAATTTCACTTGATCCTCGTTTTGGGTTTGTGTGAGGTGGTGAGAGTGGGAGTGAGAAAAATAGGGTGTGTGTCTATGATCTATGAGTCTTGTTTTTTTAACTTATTTATTCAGGGGAGTTTCTCTGAGAGCAATGTTCTTTTTCAGGAACGCCCTGATCACATTCACACAGTCACACATTCATACCTGGAAGCTGCCCAGTACAACAACAGTCCGATCTCTCAACCACTGAGCAGCTCCACTGGAGAAGTTGAGGTTAAGGGCCTTGCTCAAGGGCACCTCAGTGGTGGTAAAGGGCAAGTGCTGCTTCTTCACTTTCCCCACCCAGATTTATCCTGCCGGTCTGGGGAATTCAACCGGCGACCCTCCAGTCACAAGTTGTGCATGTGTACAGGCAAAGGTCATTGCTTGATTTGTTGAGGCACATCTGTATACACTCCATGCATCTTTTAAAATAAATAATCCTAACATCAAATAAAAATATCTAATATTTAATCTAATCTAAATTTAATTTAATCTTAATTTAATCATCTAATATTTTCAAGTACATATATACCTACTCCACCACAGTTTAGAGGGAAATATTATTATTATTTTAACTCTATAAGTTACTGACTAATTACTCAAATTAAAAATGTGATACATTATAAAATATGATGTATTGTTATGTATTAAACTATACAATAAGTATATAAAGTAGTTAAGTAGTTAAAATCAGCTCCACTTTGACATTAACATTAAAGGACATATTGCACATTTATGCTTCAATAATAATAATCCAATTATATAATACATATTATAATTTTGACAAGGGCCAAAGTGCTGCATAATGAGTACATTCTTGCTGATGATACTTCTGTAGCATACTTAAAAGGATCTGAATACTTTTCCCATCACTTTTAAAACAAATCTATTGATGTATTTGTTTTTCTATTTGCAGAAACCAACATGATGCAATGTTTGACCTTTAGACTATCAATAGGTGTGTCTAATGATTATGTGGCCAATATTTTCCTGCTGGACTGATGAATTAAGGTTTCCATCTTTAATCCTGCATTAAATAAAACTGTACCATTTCAGTTTGTCATAATAAGCCAGGCTACCATCAATAAAATTGACTGAATTGAATGAAAAAAAAAGAAGTCTTAAAACAAAAAAAAATTAAACGCTTTTGTTTTGCATAGTTGTGTTTATAAACTTTAAAATTGTGTAACTCCTAAACCTATATAAGAAATCTGTGATCTGCTAAAGAACAATTGGCAGGGTGAATATATGCTGACATAGTAAAGGCCAGTCTTCAACAAGTAGGACGCCCGTAGTAATCTTGGTTACTGAGTCATTACATAACAGAGGCGCGCGCACACACACACACACACACACACGCACACACACACACACACACACACACATGCACACACCCTTTTGGTAAACTTAACTGAGGATCAAATGACAGTGGTTTAAAGCAGGTCAAACTTTGGATCCTATAGGTCATGTTTGAACTTCTAAATACATCTGCAGAAAAGTAGGCCATCTGTGAAGCAGCAGGGGCAGGTGTGACAGCTCAGTCTCAGCATTCGTAGAAATTGGACATTGGAACCGAGTAAAACAGCAGGTGGCCATCCCATTTGTTTTCACATGCAGTATGAGTGAAAGAACATTATTGATACAGGTGTTTTTATTGGTGGTTGTTGGCCTTACAGTGATGATTATAGCAAAAAAACAACAACAAAAAAACAAAACAAAAAAAACTTGATATGAGTACCTGTAATTGCAGATGAAACCTATACAAAACAGCAACGAGAAATATAAGTTAATTGGTTTCTCTTCATAGAGCATCACAAGAGAGATATGAGAGATATATCTACAAGAATACATTGACTATAAATCCTGTGTATTACGGGCATTATCTGATAGTATGTTTGGACCAATAGGAGTTCACGTTGTGCTCTTTAAAGCCGAATCGACGCTTCCTATTGGTGCTCTTGGTATATATGGGCGGGGCTAAAGAAGTGCTTTTACCAAAACAAGCAGCGTGCATGCACCGACACGAGCTAGGAGGAGCTGGCAGCAGAGAAAAGTTTGACCAGTTACAAAGCGAATGGACCGACAAACACGAACCTAAACTAACAACAGAGACACAGCTGGGGCGTCAGGTAGGAAAGTGTCACCGCATACAGCTGTTATTGCACATTCAAAACTTCTTTGCTGAAACTTTTTTTTGTTGTTGTTGCATGAAACAACAAGCTGTGGTTGACAAGCTCATAGTTGAAGCTGTTAACTTTGAATTTTGCCATAAATACGTTGTGTTTCTTTCGTGGTAGGCTACAGAATGACCTTACAACATTTTAGCTCACGACATGGACTAGCATGAGACAGAAAAACACTATAACACACATGTAAAATGACGTTGTCTCATTTAGCCTATAAATTATGACAGCCATATAAAGATGCTATTGCAGGTGTGGGAAAGTGCATGGAAAAGTCTCCAAAATCATATGAGGCACAGGCAACAAAACAATAAACAGCTAAAACACCAGATTCAGTCAGCACTCTCCATTGTGAGCTTCACAGAGCTGGTATTTATGACAGGGCTTTCATTTGCTTGTATCCAAGGCCACCAAACGATATCAGTTGTTTTAACCCTGGACCGCTGCCGAGAAATGGTAAAAGGGGGACTGATGATCAGTTATTGTTCACCCCCCTTCTTGCACCAGGATTGGTTCAAGTGTATTTCTGTGAAAGTAACTTGATGACTGTTACTGCCTGTTGGGTGTTGTGGTTGTTCTTACAGTTTATGAGGCCATTTTATGGAAATATCAATGGTGAACAGCCCATTATGTTCCTATTTATTCAGAGTTATGGGGCATGCATTCTGCTACTTCCATTGGTAGGGCAGGGTATCAAACTTCAGTACTTTTCTGACATGGGATGTCTAGTCAGATTTGTCAAACTGTTGATTTGTTTCTATGATCATGGTTGTAGATGGTACCTGCTTCATTCCCAATGAACTGGACCGTTTCCACACAGCTCAGGGCTGCGTATGGCAGCGTATGACATCAAAGCATCATCCTACTCCATTGTCAGGACTTTGTATTTATTGAAAGATCTTCCCTACAACTTAAGTTCAACTAAGACACTAAGGGGAAATGAGTTGGATGTTGTCATGTTTATTTTGCAGAATGAATGATGGGGTTTTTTTTGTATACATATGTTTCACCCACTAGGCCTACTGTTAGAGGTGGTTGATGATGGACTCCCACAGTGAGACCAAGAAGTTGAGCTCTTACCTCCCCTGCAACCCCTCCTACGATGAGACCCGGACAAATGGCTGCCAGGTCCAATCTAAAGGCCCAGGTACACATTAACACAAGAACATGTTTTACAGGTTTAAGTCATAGGTGTGTCAATGTTTTTTAGAGCTTGCATACTTAATTTAAATGTTCATAGAGGGTGTGCTTGCCTGGCATCTTAATTCAGGTACAAATGGGGCTCATCCCTACTGCTTACATTACCCTGGCTTCCCCTGAAGTCTCTATAAAAACTTGAGTCTAATATAAATCTTCGTTATGCTTTCAATCAATATTTGTTAAATGCTAACCTGGGGCCTGGGATCCATATAGATAACTTTCTGAGTGAAATCCCCTGCAAGTCTGGAACCTGGACTGATGTAAAAAGTCCTGCCCTGTGTTTTGATGAGCAAAGTTATCCAGTTAACTGAGTAAACTCACTTCTTAGAACAGGTTTATGAATTTCCAGGATCATGATAACTGAGCAACTTCTTCACATTGACCAACACAGATTAATGATGAAACCGAAGGTTGTTTATAACTGTTTTTCATGCCTCATGTATCTCGGTCACTGTGCCCTTAGTGGCTTGATTCCAAAATGTGACATGGTGTCATCACAAACTACCTATCAAGTTATATTGTAAGTGTAATTTGATTAGTTTAGTTTATTAGGATCCCCATTAGGGAATCTCTAATAATAAAGTAACTTATAACATGCACATATCTGCAATTGTAAAAAAAAAAAAGGGTCATGGATCCAGTGTAAGAGCAGGGTTAGTAAAACCTTCTGCGGATCATTTCTCTGTCCAACACCCAGAGGTCAACAGAAAAGGTGGGGTTTTTAAAAAAAAATGTTTTAATTTGACTCAGTGTGTGCATAACTTGGACCGCACCACAGCTGCTGAAGTGTGATACTGCCAGATTTGTGCTTGAGTGGGATGTATGAAAATACAAAAATAATGTGAAACACTTTGATGTCAGTGCACGGGCTCTGGTTCAATTGTACTTTATTGGTATTGTAAATTTTAAGACTGCTATAACCTTGACAGGTCATGGCAGGATGAACGACATTTCTCAATAACTGAGTATGCAGTGACTTCTCAACCATGATAAACGTGTTAAATGTGTTTAGATAAACAATTCATGGATTAAAAACTGTGCGGAGACCAGCTATAAAATGTGAATGCTGTTGTACAAATGTCTTCACTCATTGCTAAGAAGTAATGTGTAGTTAAAACATCATGATAGGTTACATATAGAATAATGATCCTAATCAGTTCCAGTCTATAAAGTAAGGAGAAAAAAAGAGCACTGTTAAATCGTTACTTTGTGTCAGCTAGTATCCTGAGTTTAACATATCAGAATTGGGACTGAAACAGTGTGATGCTCTTTTAGTGTGGAATATGCCCGCTTTCTTTTTTTTTAGTAGCTTAAAATCTTACAAGAGCAGTACAGTCCAACATGTTAAATATTGTAACCCAATTATTAGATAATGTCACTTATGGAGGATTGAAGAAGTTGGTACAGTGCAGCCATCAAAGCAAATAACTTTATAGGACCCTGCAGTTTGCAGCTGCGCCGCTGTTTTTCTTGTATGTTGTGCAATAATAATTGAATTACAACAGAAAGAAAAAAAGTTTCACTAGTAAGATCATGAGGGTGATTGCATTTATATGTTAGCACTTAAGTGAACAGCCAATTATAAAAGCCTCTGCTAGTTTAGATTATGACAATAATTACAGTGTGGTGTCCTTTTATGAATAGCCATTCAAGGAAAGATGGATAAGGAATTTAACAGCAATACCAACAGGCAGTATAACAAAATGATAATGGTGAAGTTTACAGCTAGTCATATCACTATTCATATCATATAGAATATCTTATATATACATTGAAAATGTTCTATCTAAATGCTAAGCTCATCAGTTTTGCATTTGTTCCTTCCCTATATCTGGTTCTGATGATAACAAATATCTATAAGTTCACAGTGATACATGTAAGACTAACCCCCCCCCCCCCCCCCCCCCCACACACACACACACACACACACACAATGGCTTACACAATTGCTTCAGCATTCTTCATGTGAACCTCCGACCTCTAATTCCACAGAGTCAGCACTGTTAAGACGACTTCATGGTTGGGGGGAAACCTACAGAGGAAAAAGCTGCGGCCTTGCCAAAGTTGTAGCAAACAATTCTTTGAAAAGTGTGTTTTGTTTTTGTGTTTTTAGAATTACAGTGATTTATTGATGCAATCTGGCCCACGCCCAAACATAGAAAGAAGTCAGTTTTAATCTTTGTTTCATTGCTGTGACCAAGGAATAGACACAACACAGTGAACACAAGTTTGATTTTGCATTCATACCTGCTGCTGCTACTGCTGCTCCTCATGCTGTATATCATGCTCTTAACCTGATTACAGCAGCTGCACACAAGACCATCTGCTTCTTTTAAAGAAGACTGGCTGTAAACAAGAACACAGTAGTTGTTTGATCACCAAAAGGAACAAATGGTTGTCTTGTTGTCCTCACTACATGGAGGTTAGAGCCTAAGATCAGCTGCATAACATAATAACTCTGCCGGATCTGAAAGAGGTTCATTGTCTTACTCTTGAACACCTCAGTGCGGCCGGTGCTTACTAACATGGAGTCTTCACTTATCTCCTTCACTACTTATTCTTATG
Organism: Thunnus albacares; assembly: GCF_914725855.1. Classification (NCBI taxonomy): domain Eukaryota; kingdom Metazoa; phylum Chordata; class Actinopteri; order Scombriformes; family Scombridae; genus Thunnus; species Thunnus albacares. Next base: position 15,461,769 of record NC_058121.1, on the reverse strand, counting down.
AATATAACAGGCAATGACATTGGCTAACCATGTGTCCATGCTGAGTAGATATTTTACATATTTTTCTCTTTAAATATCAGTTTTGCTGATAAGGCTAATTTGGTTGCAAGTTATTAGGACTGGCTATTATAATCTGGAAGCATTATCATCACTTGCTAGATGGGTCTGTAGGTGAAATTTCTTGATACATTTGTAAATGAAAGTGTTTTGTGTGTGTGTGTGTTTTTGCCTATCTCAAATCCAACCATGTTTACCAAATAAAAACGATGACAACAGCTCTATCCCTCAGTTTCACACAGTTCCAATAATCAAGATCACTAGGTGAAAGATTTCAAAACATTTGAAAAAGGAAATTAGGAAGGAAAAGTACTCAGCAGGCTTGTTATGGTACGCACAATAAATTGGGTGAGAAACTCTGTAAACATAGCTGTGGTTGTGAGAAAATTATTTGTTAATGTACCTTTTAATCAAATCACCTTTTAATGTTCCTCGGCTTATAAAAGACAAAGCCAAACACGTAAACATTCTTAGTCTGTGGTGGGTCAAGTAGAAAATAGGGTGTCTGTCTTTGGTCCAGTACCAATGTCACCCCAAAACCCCAAACCCTCACAGACTTTTACTGACTTCAAGTTAAGTTAATTTTATTTGCTTATATCAATATCGCTAATCACAAATTTGCATCAGGGGGCCTCACAGTCAGTACAGCAATACAACATCCTCTATCCCTAGACCCTCGATTCTTAGATCCTTGATTCAGATAAGGAAAAATTCCCCACAAAAAACCCTTTAATGGGGACAAAAATGAAAGAAACCTCAGGAAGAGCAACAAAGGAGGGATCCTCCTTGCAGGATGGACAGACATGCAGTAGATGTTGTCTGTACAGAATAGTCCAGATAGCAAAATTATAGAATACAGTATGAAAAAACATGATGACTAAATTATAGATAGATTGATAACATATATGAAGAATCTGATCACCTTCGCGAATCACTTCACTGTTGGTAGGTAAACTGCAATTTTGTTGCGTTTTGTTCCTTGAATCATAATTATGATGAAGACACAATATATGATTGAGATTTTTAAGTTTAATTTAGTAGTTGAATAAAATTAACATATTACAATATATTAAGTATATGTTGCTTACATTCTGGGTGTGATAATAGCCTATATGTTATCGGTAATATTTGAAACTAAATCAACATAATCATATCCTCAAACAACAGAACTAGACAGTTGCAACATATCTGCCAGCTTGTTCTCGTCAGCTCTTACAGGAGTGTGTGTTAATATCTGTGAATCCTTGAAGGTCGACAATGGGACTGTGCCTTTAGCTGGGTAGCTGTTAGCTTGTATATTCTCTGACTCTCTCTCTCTGTTTCTGTCCCTCTTTCTAGGCTGCAGCTGGCTGGTGGTGGTAGCAGCTGTAGCGGCCTCCTTGAGTGGCCTGATGCTGGGCTATGAAATGGGCCTGACCTCTGGGGTCCTGCTGCAGCTGCGGGGCCTCCTGTCCCTCTCCTGCCGGGAACAGGAACTGCTGGTCAGCTCCCACCTGCTTGGCGCCCTCCTCATCTGTCTGGCTGGAGGTCCCATTCTGGATCGCTACGGCCGTCGTTGCTCTTTGCTCCTGAGTGCCGGCCTGGTAATCGGAGGGACCATAGTGCTCATCGCCATCACCTCACTTGTTGCGCTCACACTGGGCCGTGTAATAGTTGGTATGGGAACAGCGCTGTCAGGGACGGGAGCGTGTCTGTACATTGCGGAGATCTCACCGAGGGAGAGGAGGGGCCTGCTGGTGACCCTGTACGAACTGATGTTGGTTGTAGGTGTAATGCTGGGATTCAGCTGTAGTTACGCCTTTGCTGCTCTGCCCCATGGCTGGACGTACACGTTTGGACTAGTAATCCCCCCTGCACTGCTGCAGATCGGTGTGCTCATATTCCTTCCGCCCAGCCCACGTTTCTTGGTGACACAGGGTAAAGTGGAGCAGGCCAGGACAGTGCTAGCCAGAATGAGGGGTGGGATAACGGAGCATGTGGAAGTAGAACTCAGGGACATCCAGTCTGGACTTAAAGAGGAATCAGAGCATAGTTTCTTAGAGTTGTTCAGTACCAAGGCCAACCTGCGTTCACGGCTGCTAACAGGCGTGGCTTTAGTCTTCCTCCAGCAGGCCACAGGTCAGCCCAACATCCTGTCCTACGCTTCACCACTTCTCCGCAGCGTAGGCTTCAACAGTGATGCAGCAGCAACCTTGGCATCCACAGGGTTTGGAGTGGTCAAAGTAGTGGGCACCATCCCGGCAGTGTTGCTGGTCGACCGCGTGGGACCTAAGAGCTTTTTGTGCGTGGGTGCTGTCGCAATGGGAATGTCGCTAGCTGCACTCGGTACATTGACGCTGCAAAGCCACACTCACCTCACCAGCCTGTGTAAAAGCCACACAATACTCAACCACACGGAAATGCAATGGGATTCAAACAGAACCTATATAGACTTTGACAACAGTGACATGTTTTCTACTGGCCTCCCCAGCCAATGGAACAATGAGGAGGCACAGAGGACTAACCGAGAGGATGAAGGGACTGGGGGGTCAGGAGGAGGACGGATTCATGTAGAAGTGTCTTCCTCACTTAAGTGGGCGTCACTGATCAGCTTGCTGGTGTATGTGGCAGCTTTCTCCATTAGCCTCGGGCCAAGTAAGCATCTATTAATTCAAACCCTTCAGGATGCCCTCGGGCATTTATCTTTTAAAACAAGGTTGCATATCTGTTTCAGTGTCTCCACATACTTTAGCATTTTGCCAAACTTGTATTACCAGTTGTAGAAGAAATAGTAGTTCACCAAGTTAACAATTCTTTCTGTATTCCAGATGTAGAACAGTATCTGTGAATCTGTATGCACGGACAGGCGCATACAATATATGTTAAGATAATTTGTAACATGCTGTACCATGAAGTGCAAAGTGCAACAGTGGTTATTGTACAATATCTAGGCTTAGGCAAAGGTGAGATTGAAACGCTCCAGTTCCCCAGATAAGATGGTGCGTCCCTAGACTGCAACTGTTGTCTAATAGTCAAGTTTTGGATGTATGACATTTGATCACACCTGGCTTATAACCCCACACACAACATTTTCTAATATCAAAAGAGTTATTCTCATGTTATTTGCATTCATACTTTATCAACCATCACCTCTCCCTGTTCTTTATTTTTGTGTGTTTCCCTTTCAGTGGTGTATGTGGTTCTCAGTGAGATCTTTCCAATGGGAGTCAGAGGCAGGGCCGTATCTGTGGTGTCAGCTGTAAACTGGGCCACGAACCTGCTCATCTCAATGACCTTCCTCACAGTTACAGGTATGTGCATGTTATTTTTTATGAATTGGAGGTTCAACCAAATTGTGGAGGAGCTTTAGTTATACTGAAACTGATAATCTCTCTCCGACAAACTTTTATGCTAAACACATTTCTTTGGGTTAGTTACGGGGGAAAAAAAGAAGTGTCTCACCTTGTTCCTACTACTGATTAGTGAGGCTGCCTACATGTTGTGTAGTCATAATGTCATAACCTGTTTTGCATAATTTCCCAATGATTCTAATCTTGTCAGTCAAGTTTATCTAAACTTGGGTCACAAAAACTAAACTGTAGCAGATCAGGGAGGTGTGGTGAGCAAAACACACAAGCAAGCTCCCGGATATCATAGAAATTTGCCGGTCATGCGTGTCTTTGTTGTTGCTTTTCTAGAAAAGATTGGCGTTCCCAATGTGATGTTCCTGTACACTGCCATGAGCTTCGTTCTACTGGTGTTTGTCATCCTCTGTGTCCCTGACACCAAAGGACGCACGCTGGAGGAAATATCCAAAGAGCTGGCTAAGAAGTGAGTGGCAACTCTTACACACAAGCTTAACTGTTGCCAGTTTGAACTCTAAACTAGTGTGTTAAACAGTTCACTCTGACTTCCGCCTGTCCTCTCTCTGCCTCTCCAGGAAGCATTTCGAGGTGAGGCTCTGTAAGCAGGTCAAGCCTCAGGAAAGCCTGATCAGCAGCACGTCCACAGAGATCCCGGCAAATATCTGAGTGCTTCAACAGACCACTACTGCACACCTCACCTGAAGGAAAGTCCTTCATAATAAGGGCAATGATCAAGAAGGACATTAGCAGTGTTTAGAGCACGGGGCACACCACATCTGTACAGCCCTGCAGTTTCAGCTGGTTCCTCTAACAACTGAATTTTATAACACTTCCTTCTAGTTACATATGCAAAGGAAGAACATGACAGGGATGGTGGAAATAACACACACAGAATTAAATAAAAACAACTTAAGTATTGAACTTACTCCAATGAGGATAGCTCAGGGCCTCATTCTTGCTTGTTAAAAAGCAGTAATGAAAGGTAAACAATCAGGATTGAATATGAGATTATGTAAAATATATATTTTACAAGATTTATTTAATTTCTTCTTTTACCTGTACAGTTCCAATAATGCTCCAAGATTTAAAAATTGACTCCCCATCAACCTGATGAAGCCCTTGGATGAGTGGTCAAACTCTACTCCTCCTTTACATATATATACATTATGTATAGGTTGTTTCCATTGTCATGTGATGTTGTGATGGATATTTAAAAAAGAATGGCTCTTTTGGACTATTAAGGGGAAATCAAGGATGTACTAGACAACAAAAAAAAACACTAATCACCTCAAACCGACAATGTATGTACAGTAACACTCTTTGGGTTCTTTGCTGGATTGCAAATTAATTCCTATACAGTAACATCTTGATGTTACTTATATGCTGCTCCCTGTCATATGTAATGTAATAACACTAACATGGCTGAAACCAGTCATACCAGTTATGTTACAGCAGACATTGTATTATCTGACAGAAATATGGATGATTGTCACAAGAAGAGCTCAGTGTATGCTCCTTTACATTTTATGGGAACCAGCAATTGAAAAAAAGACAATGAATGAACACACTAAGCTCCACTGGCTGGCTACTGAATCCACAAAACCATTAATCAAGGCTTAAATACTAAAGTCATCAGGTCTAGCTGTAATATTGGATAGATGATACAACAAGTGGTTCTGTTTTAATGAGTGAGAAGTGATGAGTTTTGTTTTTTTTAACTTATGTCAGTGATGCCAAACGTGTACTTGTCTGATTAACTAGTGGAATGTTTTACTGCAAGAAAATGACTTGTGTGGATCTGTTCACTATTAAAATTGCACATTTTGTAACCTGTTCTTTATTTCCCCCCATGTCTTCTTTTTCATGCTGTAAAATTTCAGATTAATTTACCATGGCTGTGACACTGCTCCGCTCTACCTGGACATCCATACAGAAAATGAAAATGAAAAAGCAAGTGAAGAGTCACAGACATCCTGTGTTGGCCTGTTTTATCGTTAACCTTTATTTTTATACAAAATACAAAATTCTCAACAAGTGTCACAAATCTTCAGTTGACACCGGTTCAAAAAGAACTCCACCCCACATACTTGTGACAAGTCAAAGAGTTTCATCTTTCCCATCAGATGCATTTATTATATACATACACAGACGCTGCCTTTGTGGATGTGAGAGCCAGCACAACTATCAGAAGTCATGTTAACATTAGGAATTTGGTTCTGATTTAAAAACATTTAACCTCTCGCCATTATTTTTTTTGTTGTTAAAGAGAAATTGTATTCTATGAAGGGTTTGTTTTTCAGACACTGGCGTGAGCACAAGACATGATTTCAGCATGTCTTCTTGGAACACTGTTAGTGGTCTTACATTGCTTCGCATGACTGCATTGCCAAACTTCTTGAGAAGTGACCAGGCTACCTGCCATTCAACTTTTCATGACTGAACAGAGTGGCTGCTTTTGTAATCATGAGTTCATTATTATGAGCTTCACAGCTATTTCCAAAGTCAGTTCTTGTTGTGGAAACAAGGTCTGTTGCTCACCATCTGAAACATAAAATATTCTGAAACCGTCCAAAGTTTTCATGACGTTAGGAAACATTTAGGACATCCATCTTGCTCTACACTGTCCAAGCCTACAAAAACAATTAAATATTTACAGGTTTACTGTGTGTGTGAGTAAAACTATTATTAGGAAGCGACAAAGAAATTAAATCACACATGGGAACGATGTGTGTGTGTGTGCATTCTGATCAAATGCCACAGTTGTGAACAGAGAACACGTTTATAGCAAAATGACAACCAAATACATTAAAGAAATGTTAAAAAGCAACAAGTAAAATTAGAGATGAATGAGTTTTGTAAGAGGATATGTGCATCTGAATAAGAACCTGCTCTTACATGTAACATTATTAGCACACTCATCTGTTTCTGTTGGTCTATGGCTTGATGGCTGTTTTCCTCTAACACCTCTACTAACAAGCCACGGACGGAGATTTTTCCACAGACAGTGGCAAATGGGACGAGTGCTTGTGTATAGGGTTAAACATGAGGTTTCTCAGTGTTAGCATACGGACCGTTTTGCAATGGTCACCACTGTTCGGTATTAAAACGGTTATTGAAAACAGGTCTGTCTGCGTCCATGCAAAAAACATCCATAACAAAAAAAGAGCAAAAGCAAATGACTTCCACCCCCCCCCCCTCTTTTGTGTCAGTCAAGTTTTTCGGGAGCAGTTTCCGCTGAAGGACGTGAAGTTCGGAAGACATATTTGCAAGTTTAGGCTGTTAAAATCACAATAGCCACACAATCCACAACACTGACATTTTGTGAGAAGGTAATGCTAAGTGTCCAACTTTTAAAAATCCTGGTGATATCCAGTCTGTCAAGTATGTCAAACATTTGTGTCTGTTGCCATGTAGTGATGAAAACAAGCAGATCAATCCGAGGGTAAGGTGCTTCCTCATCGGTCTCGCCCTCTGTTTGATTCACTTCTTTTGCCTCCTTGTCGTCCTTCATTTGCAGTTGGGGTTCTGACACTCGAACAGTAGTGGGTAGACCTGCTCCACAGCTGTGGCCACATTCTGCACATTTGGTCCTGACCCACGTGATAGTGGGGAGTGGGGATGGGGGTGAGAGCATAAGGATTGTTTTTATTACAATTAAAAAAAAACAGAAAAAGTAATAAAACTAAAGAAACCATCATGATAGAGAAAGAGTGGTCAAAAAACAAATGACAAAACTTCTTTGTTTGGGTCAAATTTCAACCTAATGTCACACAAGAAAGAGGTAAACCTGATATTTTACTCTCAGTAAAATTCCTCAAGGAATTGGGTTATTTCCAAACCGATTTTCTGGTTGTAAAAGCCTTTGAAAGTGCATTATGACAACATGGCCTCAATCCCTTAAGATGTTGTGCCTTCTAGTTGTACAGTATACAGGTTGTGTACAGAAGGGTTATGTGAGGTCAGTGTGTGTCTGTAGGAATGCAGGGGAGAGATACCTGTGACTGTGAGGCTGCCAGTAGAGAACACCTGTATAGTAGCCTTGAGATTTTTGATCCTGTACGTGGCAGCAGGATGGAGCTCTGGTTCATAACTGACAAACAAACACAAACATACACACAATGTTTAATGACATTAGATAGTACTGCGCGGTATGACGGTGTATACCGTGTCTATCGTTTTATATTAGGCTCTATCGTCTATTTTGTAGTGTCGCAAATCACACTTGCGATATTTTTCGTCATTTGGAGTCTGTCCATCTTCTGCACAGATTACATTAATAAATTGCTCTTCTTGGCTTTTTACTCGTGAAGTTTTTATTACAGTTACACTACTATTACAGTTACATAACAAGTTTAGTTAGTTAGAGATATGAAATGACCTATAGATTATTTTTTTGGCACTTTTTGCCTTTATTGGACAGTTATTGGTGAAGACATCGACGGACTCAAACCAGAGATGTTGAGGATACGTGGCGTGTGCAGTAACCACACGGCTACCAGGGCGCTCTGTTAATTGATATTAGAAACACATCTCAGTATAACGCAATACAGTATGGCCTCCAAAAAAAAAACATGCAGTTGAATAAATGCCTCACAAAAACTGAAAACCTTCATGGAGGTAGGATTTTATTGTCTACATTTGTTTTAGCTAGGTGTACATAATAAACTGACAACCAAGAATATAAATGAAGCACATATACAGCTTAGTGATTGCTTTACATAATGCCAATTTGTGTTGTATAAACACTTGTTGCACTTCTGATGCGAACGTTGACTGCATGAAGTAGTTTAGTACACATCTTCAGGCTGCTTGCTCTGCAGTTGTCTGATACACATGCTCAAGCTCACGCCACTAGAGGTCATCCTATCCCTACAAATACTGAATCTCTAAAAGTAAAAAAGAGGAAACCTTCTTGAACAGGGACACAGACTCAAAAAATACATGTCTCTGTAGATAGAGGCACTCTGAAAATAATCTCCTTCTCTGATTTTGTTTTAGTATTTTGACAGTATAGCCTCAGATAGCTCTTCGTATTTCTTCCTCATGGCATCACAATTTATAACTAATCAACAAAATTTAACACCATGAAGCACTTAAGATTCTGGACTGACATCAGAGGGGGAAGATCTGCTTCATGAGGACGTGCTATCAAAACAATTGATGATGTCTAAACACTGCTGATGATTAGGAAGATGAGGATGATGATGATGATGTGATTTTAATGAGTGTGATGACGGCAGTGGTTGTGATGTACTCCATTACCTGGCAATGGGTCGGTTGTTCTTAGTAAAGTCTATGAGGCGGATCGCAAAGGGCATGGAGCACACTGCCAGCACATTCACGACCTTAAAGGCTGAAAACCTCACCTGAACAGACAACACACACACACACAAGCATGAACAAAAACATAATAATATAGTTATACATAAATATCTTTTAGCCCCAGCATTAAAAGAAAAACTTTTTCAATCTGGGTCTTATGGCCTCAGAGTCAGCATTTACATACAAAGGTTCATTTGTACTACAGGACAGATCCACCTATATGACATACTTGTTTGTTGATACAAAAACTGAAAATATTAATCTTACAAATACAAAAAATGTTAAGAGGACTGGAGGTTAAAAGGCTATATTTTTACATTTAAATTAAAAAAAGTTTTATTTCTAATACAACATCAATGTCTAGAATAAAGAATACATGGATTTACTGTAAACTTGTTTGTAATAACCTTATTTATTTTTTATATGTAAGCTCATTAAAAGTGTGCAACAATCATGTGGCATCATTCATTTTCTCTCATGTTATTTTCCCTCTGCTGCTGATGTGAAGACACTCATTGCAGGCAGGTGCTGCTGGCACAGAGGGTGAGCTGGTTAGTCTCAGCCTCAAAGTCTACAAGAATTCAACTAAGTTTAAGCGGTTAATTAGGCTTAACCTTTGCATACAATTAGTGTTTGTTTTTAGCTTGTTCATAATTGTGCTATTACCATAGCAAGCTCTGTATGGCTGTGTACAACATGTCTCATTTATACAAGTTCATGATCTGCTTGTGTAACAGGTGTTTTGCGTCTACCGTCTCCTTTACTGGTAGATTTTGTTGCATTTATGGTGACGAGCGTTGTCATTGTCCATAACTACACTAAAAACATGTTTTCTGGTCTTCTACTCTCAGTCACCATCAGTCAGAAGACCTGATCTTAAAAATATTCTCAGTCAGAAACAGGTTTCGAGTGGCATCCTTACTCTGCAGTAAAGGCGCCACATTATCAAACACCATTATCGACTGACATTCCTTAACATTAACAATCATTTAACATCATTTTCTCATTTATCGACACAATTATATATCTGCCACCGATATGTTGTGCATCCCTAATCATCGTTACTCTAGAAATTGCTGTGTTTTGCTGGACACAAGCAAAGTTAAGCATCAGAAAGCTTTTAGTCACAGTCAAACCAGTTACTTTAATGCATAGATTGTATAAAGAGTTTGAATGTTTAAACTAAAGGGAACATTTCAACTGTATTTCGCATTGCAGAGCTACTTCTGGGTTCAACCTGCAAGCTGACCTGGGCTACGTCTCGAATCACTTCCATGATCTCTATGTGCTGTTTTGTTTGTCATGAGACATGACCTCGCTAAAGCAAATGAGAAGTCAAAAGAAATGTAATCATGTATGTGGTCTAATGAAGCACAACGTCTTCTGTTTATGAAAGAACTGCTTTAAGGGCTGTGCTTCCTTGACACAAACTGACTCAGTTGTAAAGCTGTTACAGGTCAAGTTTTAAACATTTTTGTGTTTAAAATCTACTAACACAATACATGCTTGTTTTTAGGGTATATCAATTGAGTCAATATTTAAAGATGATTACCAAATACTACAATGCAATTACTGTTTCAGATTTCATTAATTGCTAATGACATACTTGAGAATAACAGCTCCAGTTTAACTTTGTATTTCCATGCAAGACTTTCAATACCTCAACAGACATATTGAAAACCTTTACATCTACACTGAAAGGTTATCAAGTTATCATGGTATTTAAGTTTCTGCATTTTGCCATCTCTGAAAAACTGGTATCTGTACAAAAATGCATTTAACATACAGTTATGTGATTGTTCTCACCTTGAAGCCTAGTTTCTGCAGACAGCGTGCTAACCTGCGAGCACCCAGCTTTGCTTCATCCTCGCTGAATCAGAGAGGAAAGCAGAGAGGAAACCTTAAGAGTAGGTTCAGAATGCCAGCGACCAACATCACCACTGTGTGTTTTGTGTGGAGTGTGGTTACCTTGTTGCTCCTGTGCAAATAACTTTCCCTGAGGACCAGATTGAGGCTGTTATCTTGGGCTTTCGAAGCTTCATAAGGACCTTCTGAAAACAAGAAAAGTTAAACATGTTGAATGCTGTCAATATGGCCCATATCTTAAACATATGACGATGCAGTAAAGCTATACAAATTTAAAATATAGGTGAGCGACACAGAGAATCCGGTTCCCTCTTTAACAGACTTTGGCTTCCTTACCCCTACTTCTGGCTTATAAATGACATTGACTCCCTCTAAGGCAATGGTGCGCAGGTTGAGGTGGCACCTGGTCCTGAAGGTTGCCACCACATTGGTGACAATGATATCAAGTGCCTCATCATTGCTGGAATCCATGAGGAAGTGTGCGTTGCAGCAAGAGAACCACAGGAGCTTTCTCCTCACACATTCATCATCAGCGCCACCATCACCATCATTTCATGGACGGACAGGGATTCAAGACTAGATGGAAGGAGAGAAGAAAAATCAGGCTTTATTAGTTATTTGAATGTTATGAATTATACGTCATGTTTTTATTAAATATTTTTCACACACATGCACAAAAACTATGTAAAACATAATTGACATGTCATCTCAATCAACTAACAGTCAAGAAACAGTTCCTATGTGTGGATGATAGGTGCTATTTCAAGCCTGAATGCTGCAGAACTTGCACCTACATAACAACTAATTGAAATTTGGAGGGGGGCTTGTCACCTCACTTGCCGCACCAATTCATCTGATTCTCCACCTATGTGGTTCCCTTTCAAAACACGAAGCACACAGGCCTTAAAGGAGACATTCAAAACATTTAAGAAAATAATCTCTATCGTTATTTTTATCTATAGCCTACTTCTTGGTTTAGCAATCTGTTAACGTTAGCTTAGCCGCTATTGATACAGCCTGATTCGCTAGCTACCCTCTGTTGCTACTACCGATCAAAGATAAAGGAAAATAATATCTTGGAAGCAAAACGCGATTCATAATGGTTTTCATCACCTAAATATGTGAAAGCATCCGGTATACCTCGTCGTAGTTTTATGTAACATGTAAGTGGTAACAGTTGATGCATCGCTGTGTTTTGCATTGCATAGTAACGCAGCTGATAAGCTTGTTTGGGGAAATGACGCTAGCTAATCTTGCCAGCCTAACAACCCGGTGCCTGTTGTCAACTAACTAACCTATTCACCGCAAACTAATGCAGAATAACTGCACGAACTACCTTGATGTTGTGACTACAGCTCTACAGAAATTAACGACTAAAGATACAGAATAACAACACCTCACTACTGCCCAGCTAATGTTGTGAAGAAAGCTCCCCGTTAGCTAGCAACAAAGAGAAGTGCAGAGGCAGATAATGAATGAAAAGTTGTTAGCTACGCTAGCTAACGGGCTAGCCGTTTGACGTTACACTGAGGAAGGTGGTTCCACTGTTTCCAGTTGGGTTTGCGTGTTAATGGCGAATGTGTGAATCTCAAATGTTGGCTTTAATTCTTTAGCTACCTCCTCTGCTTGCTCAGTCAGCCCCGAGACGTGAACAAGCCAGTCAACAGTAAAAATTTCCTCCGGGGACCCAGAGACTGTATATAAAGATGCGTATATCACTGACCAGCAAGCAAATTCCTTTCCGGTTTCAATTTTCAAAATAAAACTTGTGACGCAGTTAACGACAACTTCCGGTTACAACTTTCAAAATACAACGATAATGTGTTTTATTTATTTGCCTAATAAGCAAACATATTTAAGGAAGAGATTTATAATTTCTTAAAATACAATATTTTTTTATTCTACAGGATGTGTATTTAGCTTCCGACACATTTGTTTTGTTTGCAGAGAACAGATAATTTCATCTGTAGAACTTCAGGTAAAGAGTTTAATGAGGAAATAATACTAGCAATCAAATAAACATAAATGGGATGGGTGCACTTAAAAACTTATTCCTATTATTATTATTAAAAAAAAAAACAAAAACAATAAACTCAGTAGGATATCGATGAGAAAAGAAAAGACAGATGATGTAGCAAAAGGTCAAGGCAAATTACAAATTATATGATTTACACATATTTTTGACATAAGCAGGTATTAAGACCTCAAGTCTCCTTACACCAGTGGTTCTCAACCTTTTTGTTGTCAAGGACCCCCAAAATGATTCACATCAGGCTGTGGACCAGTACTTGATAAGCTGTAATCTCAGGGAGTCCATTTGATAAGATTTACTTATTCCACAAATGTCTGTACTGTAGATTGGCAGATTAAAGGTGCAGTGTGTAGAATTTAGTGGCATCTAGCGGAACGGACTTGGCAGAAATGGAATATAATATTCATAAGTATGTTTTAATTAGTGTACAATCACCTGAAAATAAGAATCATTGTGTTTTCATTACCTTAGATTGAGCCCTTTATATCTGCATAGGGGGTGGGTCCTCTTCCACGGAGGCCACCATGTTGCACTGCCATGTTTCTACAGTAGGTCAGAATGGACAAACCAAAAACTGGCTCTAGAGAGGGCCTTTCGCGTTTTTCACGAGTTCCGCAGCCACCGTAGGTTCTCCTACATGCTTGGAAGGGGAGGTGTATTCATTTGATTGCAATCTGCGACCTCACCGCTAGATGCCACTAAATCCTATACACTAGTCCTTTAACAGTGAGAAAAGAGTGTGAAACCTATGAACAGAATAGTCATTCTTATACATTTTCTTGTTGGGCTAACTCCTAGTCAATGAAATAATAGTGAAATAATATTTCCCATTTTTCTGGGGACCACCTCAAACCCTCTCAAGGACCCCTGAGGGTCCCCGGACCTCAAGTTGAGAACTGCTGTCCTACACCATGCACTGCAGATTGTGCTAAATAACTTAATGTTTTTATTAACTTCGTTATGAATGAATATTGAGTCAGTGGCTTTCATATTATTTGCAAGCTCCAGGCAAGAGTTAATCTGACCGCTGGCCAAATTCTGTCTTCACAACTTTGTCTTTGTCATCATCCATGTCTGCCAATATTACACTTAACAGGCTTTTGTTAACACCATTTCAAGACAACGATGTGTTACTTTTTTCAGTGTTTATAGTGTATTCATATTTAAGCTATGTGGATTAGTAACATCTCCAAGGAATAGGAGCACATCTGGTCAGTAAATGCTCCACAGGGAATTCTGGAAAGGCTACAAAAGAGGAGAAGGAGTAAAGTTTGTAGGCGGCCGGGAATGTTTGTGTTATCAATGAGAGAATTCACAGCCGCTCCTGTACACTGGCTCATGAATGAATTCAGTGAATGGATATTGTCCAGGGATGTGTGTGTGAACTGTCACACACTGTCACACACATCCCTGTCAGTGATTGTGACATTTAGGCAGACTGATCATGACTTTATGGGCATTTGTGTCGGATCGACCTGTTTTTGAGCTCATTCGACACTATATGAAAGTTATACTGATAAGAATGACTCATTTATGAGATAAAGTTGCTTAAAGTAAACAGAGATCTGAATGTGTGCCAGTCTTTATGTGAATTTGTTTGTGTGTGTTAATGTCCATAATTTATTGCTTGCTTATGCTCATTTGTGCATTGTGTGCTGTAACCCAGCTCTTCTGCTCAGACCACTGCAAACACTTCTCATGCCTGGCCCGCGCCCAAACAAAACAGAAAAATAACTTCTTTATGATTCAGCCTTGTTGTTATTGTTCATCCTCCCTGGTTACCAAATTGTCTCTCTTTCCTGCTCTCATTTAATCCTCCTGGGCTTCTCCTGGTGAAATATAGCCTTGTAATTCACATCCATTCTGCACAAGAGCCTTGTTCAAATGTCCCAAGATGTTTACTATAAAGGTTTAGATTTAGAGCAGGTTAGGAAAGTCGGACCACTAGCATTGATGGTGTGCGTGTGTTTGTGTGTGTTGTCAGCCGGCTGACGCAAGGCGCAGGAGTATGTTTACAGTTTGTTGGGCTGCACATCACTGGGGCAGCCTCTTCCCAGGGGAACAATGCTCGTATTCTCATTAGGTCATAAGAAGCAGCATGTAAACACACAGATGTGAGCACTTACTGCCTAATAGATGCAGATATGTCTAAGAATAAATAGACAGTCCATCACTGTAACTACTCTGCGTGTGTGCCTGTGTGCGTCAAAAAGAGAGCGACTGAGGGAAAGTGAAAGATTCTTTTTTTTTTAATACTTCTGGGAATATTTGTGTTTCTGCGCTTGCATGTGTGTACAAATGCGTCTTTGTAAGTGTAAAGATAGTTTTGATCTGAATTGGGCTATCGGCTAACTTTAGTTAAACATGACACAGAGATAATTAATTTGGTCAAATGTTTGCTGTTAGGTGGAATAGTATTATCAAGATAACAAGTACAAATACAGGCCTCATATCCGTACAGTCTCAGGCGCCAAGATGTGTGTTTTCCTCTGAATGTCTGGATGATCTGGACAGTTTGGTATTCTTTTGACAAAAAGCTGACAAGGTCATATAAATTTCTCCGAACTCCCAACTCGCTTAAGAATTTTTAGCAACATCCTCCAACAAAGTCTGTTTCTGTCTTCAGCTTTCCTGGTTGTTTTCTAAAAACACTGAATGTTGAAATGCCATTACCTTTAAAAGCATGAGTCGTCTATGTCAGCAGATGCGGGTTGACCTCACTGTTGCCTGTAAACTGGGCGTGTTTATCAGGACCTCAGTGTTCTGTTTATGTTGGGCGTACATCACAGGCCCATTTCAAAAGGCCTGAGAGAGCAGCATTAAAGCTTTTGAGTGTCTTTGCGGTAGTGTTGTAAAATTGAGTTCACTGTTGGTTTGATAGCTTAGTTGGAACTCTTTGTCATATTGTGTGGGTTGTTTTTTTCCCTGCAGGAACTAAGAAGGATGAGAAAATGATCAAGTTAGGTGTGATGCAACAATCCTTAAAATGACAAAAATAAATGCAGGAGAGAGAAGATCATAGTGAAAAGGAAAAGAAATTAAGATGTTGAGTTGTACACATTTTAATTAATATATGTGTGCAGGTGGATCTCTGCATACATGTACATGTACTGTATGTGCGTGCCCATGCACTTCAGTAAGTATTTCTGCGTGAGACAGAGATGGATAGTGTGTGAGTTCGCCGTGCGGAGGGAATCCATTGCTCTGGTAGTGCTGCTCTGGGGTCTCCCAGTGTAAACAGAGACGTGGGAACAACCAAGCCTGTTTATATCAGCTCCATTCTTACTGGGACCAGTCAGCCAGGCATCAGGGGCACAGCCAACACACATGTGCATACAGAGGGGAAAACCAGGACAAAAGTAACAATGTTCACATAAATGTCATTTTAAAAGATAATGTTACAGACAGAAACTAATTTCCGTTGTGATCAACAACTAACATGTGAGTTCTATCAATACCAGGTGCTATTTTGTACAAATGTGGAATGACTTCAGTGTAATTTGGCTTTGAGTGGAAGTCCTTGTTAATATGTAATTGCAAACATATTACATCCTTTATCTTAATAAAAAAAAAATTCATTCATTTTTAGAACATAGGGCCAAACAATCAATGATGCGCATTTGGATTTTTTTTTTCAGACCTATGTAGATCAGCCTATTAACACAGTCCATTTCCTTAAATTCCTGCTTCAAATCATATTGAGTGATTTACAGTTAAATATATTATATTATATATTATAATTATAGCAAAAGAAAAGCTTGTTATTACTGTAGAGAGATGAAAGAAACACCTGTTACAATCGTCCTGACAGTGACTCCTGACAGTCAAACTTGACTTGCGTCTACACTGAAAAACTCTGATGTGGCAAACTTCAGGATGTGTTAAAGTACTGAATAATCTGTCAGATGTTCATGACTATGACAAATGAAACAATAAACACAACTTGTCAGCTTTTTGGGTAAAACTGCAAAAGTATGATGTATCCATGCATTTTTTTCATGGTTCTGCTCATTTTTGCATGCTGTATGTGCTGATGCAGTTAGGTATATCAGACGTCTATGGGCTCAGGGAACTTGTTACTTTTGTCCCTTGTCACTTTCGACCAAGTTCTCCCCTTCTCACCCACATATATAGAACCCCATTTGCAGAAATACATGTATGTAGGTTTGTATACACATGCATAATTCCAAAAATCATGTTAATAATAAGCAATGTTGGTTGTATTTGACTTCAATTCAAAATGAGAATTGTGCTTGCTGCAAGAGAAAATTGCCTATTCCTCAAAACAGGGAAAATCAGTTTGCCCATCTTTGTAGGGTAAAACTCTAAATTCTACAATGACTCAAAATTCATAGTATTTCACATAGAAAATAGTGGCCTCAAATAGTTACAAGGAAACAGTATTCTGTAGAAAACAAGTATAAACTTTGGGTCAGATCAGGATTTACTCAGCTTTTATTTGCAGCTGCATAATTTATCTCAACCTGTCCAAGGGAACAAAATATCACTATTCATCTCTTTTTTTAAACAGTTGAAGTGAGATCATATAAAAGATGTCCCGATTCTTAACAAAAACAGCCACATGGGTAATGCTCTCTCTGTCTATTCATTTCACAAAATGTTGGGGAGCCTAACATATACAACAGAGCCAATCAAGGCCAAAAACACTTTGACATTAAACCAAACAAAAAGAAGTGTCATCTTCTCACCCTCCCATCACAAGTCCAGAGGGGAAGCCGAGCTCAGACAGAGAAACAACCAATCCAATGCTCATGGTGCCAGATTTACTGGCCTAACATTAACACACCTGCACAAATGTTATGGAGTTCCCTGCTAAGCTGTGTTTAGACTAGTTTTGGAAATGATGACGCTGCCATGAACATTATCTGGTGTTACTCCAGTCCACAGAGAAAGCACCTGCTATTTTCAGAATAATGTGGAGGAAGCTGGGTCAGTCTCTTCTGGAAAGATGTATTTCTGAAATAGAGCAAAGAGTAGGCCAATCATTTGCAAACTATGTAGCAATGATGTTTTTAAATGAACTTTTAATATTTTTAATTGATTAGGTGTGATGTTTTTATTGCATTTCTGCCTACCTGCTTCTTTAACATTTGTCTTTTATGCTGCCACAGAGATGATGCATGTTTTCACGTGAAATGAAGCATCAGGACTTTTCAAATTATACAGAAAATCCCGATTGCAAAACTTCTTTCTGTGGCTCCTTCTTGACAGAGACGGACAAACAATACATTTCTGCTGAAGAACTGCGACCTGATGGTCATTTTGTCAGCACCTCAGACAGTCAGACATCTAGTCAGTGTTTGGATAGAGAAGGAGTTGCTGTAAGCGTTGTGGAGTGGGTTCTTCCTCCCTCACTAGAAAACAGAACACTCTGAAAACAAACTGCTGTAAAGAGCGCGGAGGAGTCTGTCTGAACGGCATCTTACAATCGGAGAGGAAAACCACACATGCACTGGTGTGCAGGAGTAGGGAGAGAGGTCATCAAAGCTCACTTCAATTACACACCTGGTTGCCCTTTGAGATAGTGCATGTGTGTGTGTGTGTGTGTGTGTGCATGCCTGTGCTTGTAATCAGGAGTGAAATGCATCATTGTCGCTTAAGTGTATGTGCTGTAATGTATACAGTGTATGTTAATGTACTATAGCTTATGTAGGAGGAGAGGTGCCAACACTACAGTCAAGATTTTGCCGCTAATTTCTGTCTCCGTGTGTGTTTTCTTGCATGTGTGTATATACATGTATGTGTGTGTAAAGAGTCTTATAAACCTCATGCTGGTAAAGGCATTTGGGTGGAATGGGGGTGGGAGGTGTTGACATAGAAGGATGTTTTGGGGTGGCGTTTGGGGAGCAAGTTGGGGTGAAGGTGTAGAATGATGATAGGAAGGAGGGATGTGTGATAAGGGGTGTTGTGTTTTAGCGGCTAAGAGTTTCGAAGTATTGTTTGTACGGTGCGCAGTATTGTTGCATGCTTGCAGACACACTTTCTAAAATTGATCTTCTTTTGCTCATACTTGTATCTGAGTGCGATAAAAAAAAAAAAAAAAAAAAATCTCCCACTCATACGCAAGCAACACACACACACACACATATACACACAGACACATACACACACATACTGATATCTAAATTAATGGTCTCCTTGGGGAGTCATCCAAAGGCCACGGGCGTTTGGGAGAAAAGATTCTTGGAAAAAGGCTTCATCATCAGAACATTTGCTCATTAGTAACCCCATCTTAGCCATCCAGAAAGAGAGAGAGAGAGAGAGAGAGAGACGTACACTAAGGAATACATGAACAAGGTCATATACTTATCATGTTGAAGAGGCATTTACTTTACAGTCTCTCGAAATGACGATAACAAAAATGAGGGATCAGTCTTTAGTGTGAGGAGCAGAGACACAGGTAATGAGGTATAGAGCATAAATAGTTTAAAGGGAGTCCAAAAACAGAAAGAAAGAGTAAAAAAAAAAAAAAAAAAAAAAAAAGTTAGACTCCCTCTGTCTCTTTCAGCCTCACTCTGTGCAGGAAGTCATTAAAGAGTAAGCCAATAAAGCTGTGTCAGATATATCGTATCCCCGTCCTCCACAGAGATATAAGACTGATATTGGCCTCCCATTCACATCAGACATGGAGATCAGCATTTTTACAGGCCCACGATGTCCTCCTTTGGAGTTCAGAGAGTTTACCGAAGTTATCAACTGTCCTGTTGTTGGGTTTCAACATAATTGTTTCCGGTTTTATTGAATGTGACTCATAAAAAAGAGGCATCTTGGTAACACAAAGGCTTTAAATATGAAACTGTTTTGTAGTCTAATGGTGTCAGCTTTGGGTCATAAACGTTGTTTTTAGCCCATTAAAAGAACTATAAATTTGATGTACAATTATGTAAGAATTTGGGATTTTTCCAGCTAAAAATTTTTTTTAGCCATGACTATGAAACCAAAGGGAAAATAGTAGATAGAATACTATACTATACTATATAATAATCTATTTAGTATAGAAGAGTAAATAGATTTTCAAGTCAAGAAATCAATTTAACTTAAAACTGCAGTAATCAATTTTTGGCCAGAAGAACATCAAAACACTCTGACAGCTACATAGCCCCTCCCACCATATCCCAGCTTCTTGTGTATGTTGCTTTAACATTCAATTGCTAATTGCTATTAAATATTCAGCAGGGATAGAGCACATATACATTGAGCTCCCTCCATTTTAGCATCTTTCAGCTCATTGTTTTGTTTTATAACCCACAATTTTACTGTTTTGGCTCACTCTTACTGCTCTCATCAGTGTTGTTTTCAGTTGCAGTAGGCAGCTATTATTGGAAAAAAAACCCCTCTAAATACCCACTCTATTAGGGCTGTAACTAAAGTTTTTAATTATTGACTAATCTGTAGATTATTTTCTCAATTAATCAATAAGTTAGTTTGGTCTATAAAATCAGTGAGAAGTCAGAAAATGGTGAAAAATGTTGATCACTGTTCCCCAAAACCCAAGATGTAGCCTAAAATGTCTTGTTTTGTCACAAAGAACAGTCCGCAACCCACAGATATTCAGTTTACTATCATAGAAGCCTAAAGAAATCTTAAAATATTCACATTTAAGAACATTGAACAAGAGAATTTGGGCATTTTTTTCTTTAAAAAAAGTATAGGTCGAAAATTCAGCTGGCAAAAACACCTATAGTTACGTTTGAGTGACAAACGCCATCTAGAGGTTGTAGTAATTATGACCTGGAGAAGTGATGCAGTTCAGATGACGTCAATATAAAGTGACAAATTTTCATAACCAGAGGTGGCTAGATGGATAGATGGCGAAAAGTAGACTAAGCTGCAGGAGACCACTGTTTGCTTCTCATCTCCAAACGCAAGTGTCATGTTTCAAACTGCAAGTCAGAACAGTTTTTTAAAAACCGTATCTACAATAGTTCTGGTGTATACTGTTGCCATGCCAACACCACTTTTCAAATGATCATTTTAACCCAAACCATGATCTTTTCCTAACCCTAACCAAGTGGTTTTTATGCCTAAACTAGACCAGACCTCAACCACAGCCTTGTCAAACCATGAAACATATTTTTTTAACAGTGATTTGTAACAGTTTTTGAAAGCTGCCAATAGAGGCGGCATTTTAGAAAACACTCCTGTGGGTCGTTCTGACATGCATGATACAATCAACCTATGTGGTTGTTTCATTATGAGGATGTGTTGGTAATTTTCCTTTTTGTAACTTTTTTTATGATAATGTTGAGAATGAATACAAATTGGAAAAGGACAATCATAATACTACTCAATAATAGATTCAAAGACTTGTTAACATTTTACGCTCAGTGTTTGTGTGTGGGTGTATGTCTGGGAGTTCAAACCCCCCACAAAGGAAGTGCTTGTGATGATATATGCTGTTTCTTTGTTCTCTTGTTTGACTTGTTTTTTCCCTCAGATTCAGTTTTTAACATATTTGGACAAGTATTTTATATCTTACGCAAACAAAGATTCTAGTTTGGAGGGAAAACAAGCAGCCCCTGTTGCTTTTCAGTTGATAAGGCAGTTCATGCACTTCCAAAATAAATATGCAACACAAGAAAAGAATGTGTTATTTATGAAAATAATGGTGTAGTTAAAGTGTGGTTTTCCATTTAATATTGTGCTTTCAGATACATAGATAGATAGATTGATAGATAGATAGGAGAGGAAAAGAAGAAAGCAATAAAACATGATGGAGGGATAGAGAAGGAGGGAGGGGAGAGGAGAGAAGGAGGTTAATCCAAACAGACCTGTGCCAGGTTATTTTTACGACAGTCCCATCAGCCATTATCTGCCTGGTCTGTTATGGTTAGGGATAAATACAGACCTGGGCAATACCAAGGAGGGCTAACTTCGTGTGAGTGTGTGTGCACTAGCGTTTGTGTGAATGGTTTTGCGTCGGTGTAGTAATGTGTGTTTTCATGAGCATTTGCAATCTCTTCTCCACTGCTGCAGCGAGGGAAGATAACCACAACAGTTTATTCCATTTCATCAGGCCATTTTAGCCCTAATGGACACAGAGCAGAACAAACCTTTTTATCTTCTTGCTCAATAAAAAAATCTTAAGGCCAGTCTGTTCATCAGACTCTCTGTCTGTGAGCTAAATAATATCTATTGACTGAGCTGGCGAGTGGGGGAAAAAAAAAGACGATTGAGTGTGTTTATGAGAAGTGAAGTGGGGGGGGGGATTTTCTGAGGGGAAATGTGTGTGTGTGTGAGAGATAGAAAAAGAAAAAGAGAAGTTGAACATAGTTACATGATATCATGATATCTGGCATCAGACTCTCATCTGTAAGCTCTCCAAACACCTGTGTTTAAGGCGTGGAGTGAAGATAAACGAGGGGTTTAAACTTAGACATACAGAGAAATTAATCTGTGTGTGTGTGTGTGTGTGTATTTGCTTTTATGCACATGCTTGAAAGATGTAGTGTTATGTGTATTTAAAAGCTCTTGACACTATTTTTATCATCCTATGCTTATTTAAACATGCATTTCAGTATTGCCTATTTGAACTTTCTATGTACAGAGACACAAGCACAGTTCACACACACCTGCACGTTAGGGAAAGCCAACAACCATGTGTTGCTGTGAATATGTGTGTGTGTGTGTGTGTGTGTGAGCTTTCACCCCAGCTGGCCATGTGTGTATGAGTGCAAGAGCAGCAGAGGTGACGGTGAGTTTGGACCAGCAGAGAAATGATCTGCAAGGTTTATTATCTTTAATTAGCATCCAAGAGGAAAGAGATAGATAAGGACCACCATTTAGCTGACGGATCTGCTCTGTGTTTTTTTTCCCCCAAACTGAGAAGACACAGTGTTGTAAAAAAAAAAAAAACAACAAAAAAAACAGGAAAAAGACATCATCAGTCCTGGAAAAGCCCAGTTGTGTCCAGTTCTGCCTTTATTTTTACCGTAACATGAATGGCAATATCTCCTGACTCTGAAACTGTGCTTAACCACTGAATATACATACAGTATGTTATACTTAGTCAAATGCACCATGTATGTAGTCACAAAGCATGTCTCAAATCTTTTGAGGAGCAGTTTATACTCGAGCAGTCAGAATTATATAAAATTGGCTGGTGTGACACAGCAGATACGTTAGTTTCTTGCATTTTCGACTCTCAAAGCTCAGCGCTGTCCAGACGGTTCGCAGGTTGGTCTGTGGTGCAAATTTTCATGTCAGTGTTCACCAAAGTTGAACTTGTATGTGTGAAAGCTCTGCGCAGATCTACTTTACCTACGCAACCACTGATTGTGACGATTCCATTGAAATAGATTGATTTCGGTACAGAATTTCTTTCTTGGTGTTACTGGATTCTTACAGTAAGATTCACAATGGAAGTGCCCTTTTAAAAAGTATTCTAGTAATGCAGGAACTTTTTTTTCTGAAGGAAAAGTGTTAAGCATTTACATTTGGTCAGTCTTGAAAAAAGGAATATAATTATATACAAACTATAAGAATCATATGTCACATCATGATGGCAGTAGTGATGTCAATACAGAATTTTAGTTATGGGACACTAAAAGGTAAAGAAGGAAAAAAGTAGAGATGCAGTTGATTTTTTAAAATAATAAGTAATAGGGATGTGCTGGAGAAGGCATATTGTTGCATGTCATCATCCGTCTGTCTCCCCTCATTTTCTGTCACCTCTCTACTGTCCACCATAGAGTGAATACAGGCGTAGAATAGAATAAGATACAAACTAAGTAACAAATTCAAACAAACCAAAGGAAGTTAACGGTGATGGTGAAGCCAAAAATGATGATAAGAGTAACCTCCTGGTCAGCACACTGATCTGAAGCTCTCCCAAATTCAGATCAGCATAGACCCACGCAGACTCACACACACACACACACACACTTCTCACCTCTTAAAATGCAGATTGCTCCTGTCAAATAAATAATCCAAGAAGTAAATACACATCAAACAGCTGGACAACAGCTGATACACCACAGTGGCAGACACATATTGCGTAACTGTATGTGTGAGTCTGAGAGAAAGTGAGAGGATGAGCAAGAAAAAGAGAGATTCACATACACATGCACGTGTATATTGCACATGTGCGATGAGGAGGATGCGGATTTTAAACGGCTCTTGAATTAAACTGAAGTTTGATACAAGGCTGTGTGTGATCATCAAGGCTACAAAAGCTCCAACAATTACTTTTAGAGTAGCTGATATCTTAGCTTCTATGACATTTCATTAAACTCATGACCAACCTTCTCAGAGAAACATGATGAAGAGCAACAGGAGAGAAAGAAAGATACACACACACACACACATGCACACTGCACACAATGAATACAGGCATGTGAAAAAGGGGAAAGGTTTGGCAAAAACCATGAATTCTGCTATTTGATGTCTTGATCAACATCTTGTAAACATTTTAGTGACCTGCACAGAAGTGACAATGTGCTGATGTCAAGTTCAATATTACAGTAACATTGAATGAGTCAAATATTATAAGACGTAAATGTTTTCAGATGAATGATATGTCCTCATATGTGTGTCTTCTAAAGAGGGTCAATTATTTTTTATTTAAATCTTCATTTCTGAAGGGAAACTCTGGTTTTTAAAGATGCCTCACATAGTATTTTCATGATAATACTTATAATAATGTCGCTATTAAATAAACTGTGGTGCAGTTTAAATACAAACAGCCAGCGAGAGTGATCAATTCATTTTGTCCAAAGTGGAAGCTCTCAATCAATAAATGCAAGAAGACATTCAAGGCAGACAGCATTCATCAAAAGTGACACAGAAGAAAAAGAATGATTTTTGAATGAAGTCTTCATTTAAATACTGTTAACGTATGTATCATAAATGTCTATCAGTCCTATTCAGGTGTCATTTTCTGATTTAGGTCCGCAATTTATTTGCATTTTCATCTACTTCTACTTCAATTAGTGATTTCCCAGAATTCTTATCACTAATCACCAATGTATAATTGTTTGTTTGATTCTGGATATTCTGTGAATGACTTGAAAATTACAACAAATGCCTACAAATCTTACTTTTCCAGTAATCACCATTACATTCAGGAATGTGGTTTTATTTTACTTGACTTGTTAATATCTATACCCAACTTAACAGTCATCATTTCAGCTGAGAAAAACTAAAAACACACCATTTCTTTACATGTATTTATGGAAAATGCAACATGTCTGCAACATGGCTTCGTTGCATTCTGCTGATAGTCTTTAGGCTACTGTTGGTAAAGTATCTCTGCCTTGTTGATGAGCTCTCTTTGTATGACTGTGTTGAACGCTGTTGTGCAATGGAAACTCATGATGAACGTCTTTGCACTTTGAGTGACATGGAATGAAACCAAATGGTTATTTTCCGATCAATTAATTTTCTCCTATGCAAGTTCCACTGCTAACAAAGGAAATATGATGTCATCTAAGTTTAGCCACATCCACAAAAATATTACCAAAAATAGGAGTAAAACAAGGAATTATGACATTCCTTTTTGCACATAATTTTTTCTGAATGGGTTTAAAATATTTTGAAAGAAACTAGCAAATTCTAATGGGAGTTTAAAAATGTCAATTTGTTTGACAACTATATTGCTCAGATATTTTTGTGCTGAGTTTTCTCATAACTGCCTGCGATGGTGTCATCAGAGAAATATGCAAAAACATGCACAGTATTTAGCACGATAATCCAATAATAAAAATGCTACAGCTAGAATGTAGCCAAGAGGTCAGCAGACATCTGTTTGTGATTACACCATAAAGGTGAGGTGCTGTTGTGTCTGTCCTCTGCTACTAAGTGGACCTGTCTGTTAGCTGCACCAGAGCTTGGGTCACACACACACACACACACACATACACACACACACACACACGCACACAAACACATGCACACACTAATGAGCTAATATACACACAGATACTTGTCTGCTTCCTGCCTTGGGGTTTAGAGGATCTTAGGGGTCTCTTGAGATTTGTGGTTAGGTGTGTGTGTGTGTGTGTGCGTGTGTGTATGTGTGTGTAAGGGGCACTTTTATCACAAGTCACATCTCACCCCTTAGTCATCTCCTGTTAGCCTCCGGTAGCATTATGTTTGTGTCTCATGGGAGAACTAAGACACATTCTCGTGCAAACACAGATTAGGCTGAAATGAGATGTGAGAAGGTGCCGCTAAGGTCAACTACCTTAACCTTCCACACGCACATACACACATGGATAATTAATGTATTATTATATATATTATATATGTATATTATATTAGTTAAATAGTATACCAAAAGTCTTCAACAGCTAAGCAACTGTGGCTTTATGTCCCCATCTTTTCATAATTTCACATTCCTTTCTTTGTCTGTCTTTCAATTTTCCTTCTCCCCAATCCCACTTTTCTGTCATAAATACAACCAAGGACAAGGATGTGTTTATATTATATGAGTGTAGGAGATTTGTTGTTGTATACTCTATGCTTGCATTTTTGCGGGTGTACATTATGTTAGTGTGTGAGGATATGTGTAAAAGATTGCACACATAAGTCAAAATGTGCAATGTTTGTACAAGTTTCCTCCCTGTGCATCAGCCTCACTCCTAGAGGGAGGGGGGTAGGGGAGGTATCAGCAGAGTAGCCCAGGAGGAGCCTCGATCCTGGGCTTGGTGGAGGCGAGGGTTCCCTGTGGGACCTGGAGGGAGATTGTAGTCTGGAGGGAAGCAGCCAGGGAGGGAGGATATGCGTAATGTCTTCACCCAGGAAGGCAGAGGCTTTCCTGCATTCGGGGCAGTCAACACGTCCCTGGCTATCAGCAGTTCTGGACGGTTTATCCAGAGATATCGTCAGGTTGTGTGGGTGTATCTTTCTCAAGCCTGGAGTTTGTTCAGGCGGACAAGAGCAGGGTAACACCCCCCCCCCCCCCTCCACAGAGACACATACAAAGAAATGCATAAATACTAAAACACACACATACACACACCTCATAGTGGAGTTCGGGAGTGTTTTGTTCAGTCTGATTGTGGGTAGCCTGGTGCCTTTAGGGACTGCTCCTATCTCTCTTCCTGGGTTCTGATAATACTCTGTCTGTCTCCTTCTGCACCATAAGCTACAGTAATTACCAGTGAATAGATAATCAATGTGTGTGTGTGTGTGTGTGTGTGTGTGTGTGTGTGTGTGTGTATCAGTAGTCTGTTTGTGAGTGTGTACTATGAGCTAACCGGACAGAGGCAGTGGAGATATGATGTGGTGAGATCATTTCATCTGCAAGAAGAAAAAAAAAGTGAAGTTGAGTTAATTTTTAAAAAATAAAATAAAGGTGCAGCCCTTCAAGGATTTGAACATTTTATTATAAACATGATACGGAATACCTGATTTTTTTTTCATGCTAACTACACAGGCATTTCTATACCTTACTTTATAAAAATGTCCTCACACATACACAAACTCACACACACCTGTCACCCCCACCCCTGAGTGATGAGGAGGAAGAAGATCAAAGCACAGAACCTGATCCAGCCAATAAGAGCGCAGGACTGTTCATCATCCCTCTCCATCGTCACCCTCCATGTTAACAACAGCCTGACTAATCAGGTGTGAATTATATCTGCGACGGTCCAGCGTTACACCGCTAATTAGGTGTGTGTAATGATGATCCTGACGTTATATCTGCCTTCATTTACAGAGATCAGTGAGATCACACTGCTGCAGCGATAAAAATGATTTTGTCTCAGATGTACTGTACTTTGGATACACTTTATTCAAACACTTGAACCTCAGCGAGCTCAACATTCCTCCTTTCAGTCTTAGATCATAAATGTCATATCTAAACTTAGTGTTGAATCTCTGCAAGGTGCGTTCAGAAACTTTAAACCTACATTTCGTAACATTGCAAACGTTACACCACAAACTTATGAGACAGCTATTACAGACATTAAGATCTTAGTTTTAAACTTTCAGATGAAATTTTTCACTTTTGAAACCTCAGTTAAAACATTTAAACATAAATTTCAACCTTTCAAATCTTAGTTTTAATCCTGAAATGTGAGTAGTATTTCACCTCAGATAAAGCTAGGATAATTGTCTCTAAGTAACTGCCAAAACCCTCATTTTAAATGAGTCAATGTCAAAGGCAGAACCTTGTATTTTCACAGAGATGAAACAGCTGCAAATGCCTTTTTAAATGTCTGTTTTCATTTCTCTTTTTTTTAATTGTCTGCCTTTATTGCTCTGTGTACACATGGTGCCTATAAAACAATTATGGTTTGCATCAACAACTGCCATTGGTTCTTTAATTTAGCATTATTAATTGGAGGTTTTTTACCAATGTTTGTGTCACACTTAAAACCGAACTATATACGCTCCAGTTTAAAGGATAGATTCACAATTTTTTCAAGCCCGTCCTAAAACAACAGTCAGGTGCCAAAATGAACACTGACACAGTTTTTTCTTGCTTTAATCATTCCTCCTGTTCATACTTGCTATTAAGAGATCCCTTCATAATGCACTTACGGTGTAAGTGATGGGGAACAAAATCCACAGCTGTCCCTCTGTGCAACAGTGTCCAAATTAGTCAAATAAAGTCAATATCTTTCGACATTACAGTCTTTTGAGTGCCAAATTCCCTCTTTTTACTGCTATCCTTCGACTGCAGCTGAACAGGAAAACACTGTCGAGACACAAAGATGGATTTTTTTTTGTAGCTATGGAAGATATCTTTTTTTTTTACTTTTACTTTTCTTTTTACTACTTTAGACGACTTCAGTCTCATATTATCTTAACTTTCTCATTCAAATGAATGGGAAGGGTGTGTCCAAACTTGTGACTTGTACTGTGCATTTTTGCTCAAAACGAGGACTGTGGATTTTGTCCACCATCACTTACATTGTAAGTACATTTGGAGGACAGCTTTTAATGGTCTATATGAACAGGAAGAATGATTACAGCAAGGAAAACCTGTTTCAATGTTCATATGGGTACCTGGCTGTTGTGATCCTATCCTTTAACCTGGGTCATAAACATCCAGTGCTTTAAAATACAGGTATTAGAGGGTTTTGTGTGTGTCTGAATCTTAGTTGAAAAGCTTGTTTATGCTCAACTGTTTTGACTCTATTTGTTGTGGCTAGACGTTACTGAACTGACCAGACATCCAGCAACAGAGACAGTGGTGGGGACGTAGGAGGGGAGCAAAACAAAGGGGGGAGAGACCAAACGACTGCTGTGAAGGATTTAGTAGGGTGCTGGGAGCTCTGGCCTGTTGTAAAGTCAAACCACATACACAAACACACAAATGGTACTACGTGAGATAGAAAACTAAACCTTTTCTGTTTATAAACTGTAGCTTCAACCACGATGACGGAGACCAGACCTCTGACTCTGAAACCCAGCGCTGTCCTACACTGCCCTACTGCCCAGAGCTGCACACACACACACACACACACACACACACTGCTTTTATCTGTGCATCCGATCACCAGGCCACAAGTTAGACCAGCAGTTGCAGCTGAGGTTAAAACAGCACCATATTCCGTTGAAGACATGCATGCTCAAACACATACACACAAACACACTCAAACTGCAGCTGCATCACATCTCATTTACTTCCGACAGGCCACTTTGGGCACTCAGCCAGCTCAACCCCAAGCCAACACAACTTCAGTAACGGTGTGTGTATGTGTATCCTGGGCAGAGAAGTACAGCAATGACATTTCAGTGACAAACTCAGTCCAAAAGGCTGTGAATCTCTCTTTGTAATGTTCCTGTTTTCTCTGTAGTCTGGACCTCGTTGCTTGTGTCTGTTTCTCGCTCTTCTCCCTCCCCAAGGTTGATTTGTCATTGACCTCCTTCTGTCTGTCTCTGATATGACTTTTTTAAAAATGTTTTCTCTGTAACAACAGGCTGTAAAGTAACTGTCCTTTAAGAAGAGGAACAGCACAATATGTTCACACTTAGCTGGCTGAATATGAAAATGTTTTTTTCTTTGTTTTGGCCCTCCGTCCACACATGTTTTTCTTTTCACAAAACTGAGCTTTTTAAAAACTGGTGAAAATGGACCTTTTGGAATGATATGTATAAACATATAAAAATTTTTGACATAAAGTCATTCACTGGTTTTATAACTCATATAACTCGTGATGTTACTAATGTTTTGGGTCAATATTATTCCAGAGGGGTCTAACTCCTTGTTAGAACTCTTTTCAACAAACAGATCATAAATCACAGACAGCATTTGAAAATCTAGTCTATTTTATGTTATTTTCTGTAGTGGACTTCTGAAACATGTCATCAGTCCAAATTATGTTTATAAGTAGTTCTCCTAAAAGTAGGGAAAGTATCAATATGATAAAAACAAAGTTAAATAAGTGTTTTTGAGCTGTTAAAGAGGGGCCTATATCCTCTAAGACCCCAAACCGAACAATGACAACAGATGTTGTCATTAATATGTATTTGAGATGTCTGAAAAAGCAGTCTCACTACGAGGTACAATTTAGAAGCTGTTCTGGAGCTTTCGATCATATCACATGATCAGCAGCAGCAGATTTAATATTTTCTCTGAGCATTTAAAGGACTTATCCATGCTGTGGTAAAAGCTGATGTATTAGAGGAAAAAGATGGAATGTAATTTTTCCATAAAAAAACTGGGCCAACTGATGAAGATCATGTGATGTGATCAAAAGCTCTAGAAAATCAGCTCAACTGCTGTTTCCAAAGTCAAGGAGGAACTTTGACTTCTATATTTATTTTGTCAGACAACTCTATGCAATCACTCATAATCACTAATTAAATCAGCATTGCAGCATTGTGGTAGTGTTGCAGTACTGTTACCAGCAGTGACGTATGATTTTTTTTTTATTGTTTTGCTGACTGACAGCAGAACAAGAACGATTTAGCTGTTTTCCTATTAGTTAGGCAGTTTAGTGTGCACGGAGGCCTTTATGAGTAAAAGAAAGAACACTTGTGCGTATGCATGTTGTGCACATAATCAGCATTTTCCTATATGTAGCTAGTTTAGAGTGGACAGAGCTTAAGTGTGTGTACAGTTATAAGTGTGAAAATGCCATCAAAAAAACTATTCAGAGCAACTTCAAGCACAATGACAGCATCATTAGTCAAATCTGCTGGGGCATTTCTTAATTTTTTTTTTTTTACAGATTCCAACGTTCTGCAGATATCGCAATTTCTTTACACACGTTCTACAACATCCATATCTGTCAGTCATATACATTGTGAAATCCACTACATTTAACACAGATGCACACACTTATACAGATAAGTGTGCATGTATGCGCACATTCCAGAAAAATACACTCCAACTCCCTCAAACTGTGAGGACAAGACTTCCAGGTCGTTAACCTACAATGTGACAGAATATCAGTCTTATTCTGGAGAATGACTGTTTGCCTCCCCCCGGATGTTCCTGTCACTGAATATCAAAGGATTGTAGTCTTTTTGAAATATAATATGATATTTCCACTCCCATAAAGTTGTTCATAACTCTCTCTTATTGCGTAGTTTGTCTGTCACATCCTTTTGCCCTGGCTTTCTCCACTCCCTGCTGTATCTTTGCACTTTCTGCAACCTCTCTTTTAGTTATTTTACTTGGATTTTTCTTCTTTTTAGAGGTACTTGAACTGAAGCGAAAAGCAATTTGTGCAAACGTGTGTGTGTGTGTGTGTTGGGGGAGTATGGCTGTGATAAGGGACAGGGAACTAGAGTGCTTAGACATAGATGGATGATGTTTTTCTCACCCTAAGCTTCACTTCAAGATTACAGTTTCTCATTCTGTTTTTTTTTTAGTTTTTTTACAGCCGCTGAGCAACTAGTTTTTTTTTCTTTTTCCATTTCTAATTCTTTGTGTCACAAATAACATATGGAATGTTTTGCCAGTAAATAAAACAATATTTTGTTTCATATTAGGCTCATCTTCTCTCACATTAATCAGTTGTTCCACACTGTAATGTGCTGTATTTTCCCTTCGTTTCTTTGCCCTTTTCAGATTCACACAGTTTAAAACATTAGGTGAAGAAAGATGAAAATGTAGTCTGACTGTGAGCATAGAGAGCATATGTACTCAGTTCACTTAAAAAAAATTAAATTAGACAGAGGTCAAAGTAAATTTTAATCTCTACAACCAAGTTAAATATTTAGATACAGTAGCATTTATGACAGCTATTCTTTGTTTTCAATTTTCATATTGTGCACCATGTTAAATCAAATGAATTAACATGGTAAATTCTCCTCTCTTTTTGTGTAAGGAAATATAAATTATATTGATACTGCATCTATTGTGCATATGTTTCCATTTTTAAAACATTTTTGGACATATTTTTGGAAACAGCATGCAAGTTTCAAGCCTCTGGGCATCAGTTTCCCATCAGGCAGCGGTTGACTGACAACCTTAGAGCCAGTATTGGAGATGCGCTGTCATCTTCCAACTGATTAGAGCATGTCACAGCCCTTTATACCTTTCATACAAGACATTTTATCTCATCTTTTTCATCAAGCACACATAGCATTATGTACCATATGCCGTCTGTCCCTTTAGCATTTAACATTTGGAAGGAGCCTCTGTGTTAAGTTTGTATTCTATTAGCCTCTCTTGCCAGTGGAAGCTAGCAAGCTAACAGTTAGCAAGGCTAACTATGTCCAAAATCACTCCTCATTCACTACCCACAGTATGATAGACACTAAGTAGTTTTAATCAGTGGTAAGCAGCAAATTGAGGTTTTGTACATTAGCTTATCCTCATCATTTTGTGTCATCAGTGTCAGGTTTTGAAATTTTGAGGTAAACATACAATGAATAAATTTGGACACTAAAACAAAATGGCAGTGGGTATAAATATAGTGGACTATATTGTAAATAGAGAGTGATTTCGGACACAGCCATACACTTATTAACCTAAATGGCTGACATTTTAACTGATTCCCACCAAACATTACTTTTCGAGTTTAATGGTGTGTTTAAACTACTTTTCGGAGCACATAGACCAAAACCATTTACTAATGTCTTAGCCATTAATGATAGAGTATTGTTTTGTTTTTTTTCCTATTCCCACTTTCAAATGTCAGATCCACTGTTTGCAGTTTCTCAACAAATGCAGTTGCTTTAAACATTCAACAAATGTGTTTGTGTGCATGTGTGTGAGAGAGAGAGAAATGATAATGACCCGAGGCATCAGGTGTCCCCCTCGGTGGCCCTGCGAGCAACATCTGGAACCCGTCCCTTCATGGTGACATCACACAACCAGCCTAACCTTTGACCCCGAACTGGCTAATTAGTATGTCCCTCCATAACTGCTGGAGTCCTCTCTTTTTTTTTCTTTCTCCATCTTTTTCACCAACCCCCCGCCCTCTCCACCTGTTGCCTCATGTCACTGTGTGTGTGACCGAGGCTCTGAGACGGAAAAATGGTCACTGAAAAATTTTCCTGAACACTCACAGTAGTTTTATCATTTTACGAAAATGTCTGATGACTCAACAGGCTTTATGTGGCTAGGAACATTAAAAGATGCTATTTTGTTTAATGACATACCGTATATTAGCTTTCTCTGGTACAGACCACCAGCCTTTGCAATGACAAATGATAGTTATAAACATATTACAGCAGGATCTGTGTTTTATCGACACACAGGGGAGACAAAAGGAACTGTGCGAGTCTTTTTCATGAGCTATTTTAGTTCATCCGCCTCTCCCTCACTCTCTCCGGTGGATCTATGTATCTCAGAGGTGACAAACTTTTCCACTAAGTGCTTTGATTTCCAGCCCACCCAGAAGAATAAGCCCCTTCCTCTCCCTCTGTCCCTTCACCTATCTTTTGCTTTCCTTCTTACTGCCTGCTCTGTGCAGTGCTGTCTTTCTCTTTTGCTTGCAGTATCAATCCTGTGAACTTAATATAAATAAACGTCTCTTCTTTCGGATTTGTATTATCCATTTTGTGCAAGATATTGCTTCTCTCCGATTGGATCTACAAACGCAGCTTCCCATTAAGTATGTTTCTGTATTGTGTCAATTCTGGTGGATACAATTTAGTGATGGTGTCTGTTTAGATGCACTGTGACACCGGAAGCAGAGAGGTTAAAGGTCAGTTCTCAAGAGACACACCTCTCATCCTTGCACATGGTTCAGCTGTGCAGGCGCTCACACACACACACACACACACACACACACACACACTTGCACCCCAGCAAGCAAGTGTGCTGCCTTAAACACACATGCACAAAACATTTCACTCATTCAAACACATGGCACATATTTCAGTCTCACTCACATTGTACAATTTATACAAATAGGAAGTCAGCAAGATGCACACGACTATCAACAGTGTTCTCCTGTTGCATCCCAAACTGCTCCACTTAATGCTGCTCCAGAGAGCTTGTTGTTTGGACTTGGCCCTGAGTGGACCAATGCATGGAGCATCGGTGTGGAATGATGTGGAAGGCCAAACAGGGGATTGTGGGTGCCCGGTATCCATTACATCAGAGGGGACCAAGGCGCCAGTTTGCCATTTGAGACGTGACACCCCCCTGTCCTTGCACTTTATCCTGTTAACTGGCATGATGTGCTGAAAGTTACATGGGACCTGTGAGTGGAGCAGGCTAAATACTGAGTACTCTTATATTTTGATAAGGTAGGCTATGATATAAAAACCAAATAATTTATTCATTGATGATTTATCTAATAACAACAATTTCTACAATATTTTTGATGATTTTACAACTCTGATAAACAAGAAGCAACACAACCTCTTAAAAATAACATGTTATATTGGAATTATGCAAATCTTTGACCTAATTTCTGGGTTATTTGAATAAACTATGCCAATTACACCTAAAAAAAAAAAAAAAAAGTACATTGATTTTTATTTTGAACTCTATTGTGATTTTGTTGACTTTACTGTTTCAAAAAATGTTCAGCTTGATCTCTTTTTTCATGTGTGTGTGCTCCAGTTTACATGTAATTTGCCTTTATTCATTAAAGGCACAATCTATTAACCAAATGTAAACAAAAGTGAGGCTTTTGACTAGTTCAAAACACAGCATTGGAACTCATTATCACTCCCAAAAGTACTGATTTTTTCATATCAGAAATATTTGTAGCCAAATGAGTTTTTCATCATGATAAAGAAATCAAGGATGACCAGATTTTCATCCAGAAGTTAGACTCTTGAAATATACTGTAGGCTATATATTACAGATTGAGACTTTGTCTGTTTCTGATAGTCAGAGTAAAGGTCGGGGCCCCTTGAAATTCTTGAAAAAGGTTCAGGGGGTCCTTATGTAAAGAAATTTCAGAAGTCAACTCATGTTATCTCCTCAGAGTTATTGTGTCTCCATAAGTAACCAATATTGGTGGCTTAAATTGTGAGAGTTAAGCCATATATTTAACATTTTGCTGGGGACCCATCTAAGGTCCCTTGCGGTCCTAGAACTCTTTGAGAACCAGCAAGTTAGATCAGCGGTGTCTCCTCCCAGCATGTGGTAACGCCCTCTCTGGTCATGGAGATAAAAAGTCTGTTCCTCTCCGCTCTGTCCACGCACCGTTAGCAGCCCATGAACACATCACCGAGGCGTGTGTTTGCCCACCCTATCCATTCCTGTCCAGCCTGAGCTCCCTGCTCCCATGTTTTGAACCCGCTCCGGGCGGAGACAGTTCACCATGTCCACCGGGTCTCTCAGCGATGTCGACGACGAGCTCCTGGACGGCATCCTTAAGTTTGGCTCTTCCGGTAAGGACTCCAACGAGAGCACGGAGGAGAGCTCCAACTGCGAGGGCACTTGCGCAAACGACGACCGGAGAGGCGCGCCGGGCAAGAAGAGGAAGACAGCGTCTAGGAAAACGGGACCCAAAGGTGTGGCACAGCAGGAGGGCAAGCAGGTGCAGAGGAACGCTGCCAACGCCCGGGAGAGAGCCAGGATGCGGGTCCTGTCCAAAGCCTTCTCCCGGCTGAAGACCTCTTTGCCCTGGGTACCCCCGGACACCAAGCTCTCCAAACTGGACACACTGCGCCTGGCGTCCAGCTACATTGCGCACCTCCGGCAGATACTGTCCAACGACAAATATGAAAACGGATATATTCACCCCGTTAACCTGGTGAGATACAGTGGAGGAGAAACCCAGCAGAAAGTTTATGTATGTTACAGATTTAAAACGTGAGCAGAATGAGTGGAAGTCACAATCTGTAAGTGTAGTTTAAAATGCACAGGCCTGGATTTAGTAAATATGACTTAATTTTTTCTTAAAACCATAACGCCTTTTTGCATTATAACATAAACTCAGTTTAATTGTAATTTAACTCCCAGGAACTTTAGATGTAGACTAGGATTTTATCCTGGGATGCAGACTCCTGCTAGGCCTCACATGCATGGTAAGAGCACCGAAGTGACAAATGAGGGTGAGAGTCTTGTGAGGCAGGTGCATGAAGGGGGGGAAAGCAAAAAAAAAAAAAAAAAATCCTGTTCATACAGACAGTTTTAGGCAACTGACACAGACCCACATAGACGCATGTCACAAACCAGAAATGATGTAGGCCTATCATTCTAATTTCCAAATAATACAGCTAATACATTAGACAACATGCTAAAAGAAATAACTTCGAAATTAAATTAGAAATAACTGAAGTAATTCTGCAATGCATTAAATAGCCTATCATAGAAGAATGTCAATATATTGTATTTTCGAGTATTTTATTTATCCAAATAGGAGACACTAAAAAAGGAAGACTAATAACTCACTGTTAAGCAAATCAGACACATTTTGTATTGAAGATTATATGAATATTAAAGGTCAGAATATTGAAGCTGCATAGACAAAACTGTTTTAAATACACCACTTTCAATAAAAAAAGGCTGTAAATAATTCATTTGGTTGACTTGAACTATGCTGGTAGTTTAGTGACAGAGTTTGTTTGACTTTTTTTTTTGTTTCACTTCTATTTGCTCTTAGTTGTATGTATGTTGTAGCATCTTCCTCTTGTCCTAACTGGCTCTATTTCCCTCCTCAGACGTGGCCTTTCATGGTTGCAGGTAAGCCGGAGAACGAATTGAAGGAAATGCTGAGCACAACAAGGTTATGTGGAACAACGGCGTCTTGATGCAAAACCAATCGGACACCTCTACACCTCTTTTTAAAGGAGCTATGATTTTTTTTCCGCCAAGAAGAAAAACAAAAAGATTGTGACAGAAATTGACGTGTCATCTCTGCAGACTTTGAGTGGGAATAACGGAGGGAGGGTTGTCTTCTCTTCTTCGTTCCCGTAAAAACAATTTTTATTTAAATGCATTCTGTCACTTATTTGTCTTTGCTGGTTCAAAGATAAACTGCGTGCTTTTAAATAGCTTTTTTTTTTAAATACTCTGCAGATGCATTTTTTTACTTACTGCAGGCCTGTTTTGGCTGCTGCTTTGTGATGGATGGATGTGTCCACTGTCTCAAATGGTTGTACAGATTACATGTTATAAATATATATTTGTATCACTTTTACACCTTGTGTGCTGAATGTATTTTTTTTCTCTCTTTTCCTTATCATTTTTTATTCTCTCGTGTGAGCCAATACTTTGACCTATATAACCTCTCTTATCACTCCACTCCTTCAGAAAAGCAGAACCTGAGCACCAACAAAGCGTCAGAGCAGATAAGTCTCTCTGTTGTTTCTAAAAGATAACACTGGACGTGGTTGTCATTACATAAACAAACTCTACCTCCAAAGATGATTTGAAACTCTAAAAAGCAGCTAATGCGCTTGTGGCTTAAACCAAACAAATGAAGTTTATCTCCTTGACAATTTCATTGATTAACGGAATTGCGCAACAGGCCTTTAGATTTATATTATAAATGTACTTTTAACAGCTAATTGTTTGTCCATATATTCTGTAAATTTTAGACTTTATTACCCTGCCGTTTCAATAACATTACGTCATATATCAATAACTAGAGGTAAGTGTCAGTTTTGTTTTTTTGTTTTTTTTTTCTTTTTTGATAGCACATTTAATGTAATCACGCTCTCACAGGCGTTTACTGATTGGTTAGGCTATTTAAGATTCAGCCAATCAAAAGGAAAAAGGGACAGAACGAGGTCAGATGACATTGTAGAGTTTTTCAAAGTTATTTAAAAAAAAAAAAAAAAAAAAAAAAAGCTCTAATCCCGCCCAGGCCAGTTGTTTTAAGTCGCTCGGGTTGTGACCGCTATGTTTACATCATGCCGACAGTTATTTATGCAGTCTGACACACGGTCTCTCTCTCTCTCTCTCTCTCTCTCTCTCTCTCTCTCTCTCTCTCTCTCTCTCTCTCTCTCATCTCTCATTGTGGTTTATTGGGATGAAAGTAAAGAAGGATTCTGCTAAAGTGTAGATACATGGTGGAATCCCTCTTCTTTCCCCTCCACCCCCCCTTTTTTGTATACAAGGAAAGCTTGACCTGCCTAAACTCCACAGACATTTACAAGCCTTGATCTAATAAAACACACATCAGCACTTGGAAAAAATACATATGAATGCATTTGTTTGCATATTTGTACTGTAGGATGTGTGTAATTCACTAACAGCAACAAAGGCTGAAAAAACGACCAACTTACTCAAGACATACTTGTACAATTTTTAGGTGCTTGTATTGTATTTGATAGTTTCAGTTTGTGCTACTTCTGCTCCATGTCAGAAGCAAATAAGCATCCTTATCTGAGAGCTACATGCACTTACTGGTTACATCGCAGGTACAGCTTGCCTACTTCTTACATTTTACACACAAAACCTTTGATGAGGGAGACATTTTTGTAGATAAAAGAGGAAATTCACCTCAGTGTGACCAGCTACAATCGTATTTAATAACTATCACATGATTTGATTTCTAGTTTGATAAACAAAAAAGAAATGCTTCACAGAGTCTGATCAAATGTATGAAATGCCCTTTACTATACCAATTCATGCATAAAGTAGCTGTGAATTAATATTCCTTAACCAGCTATCTATTAAGTGTAAAGTAATCACATAAAGTCATAGTGACATGATCATTTGTTAATGTTAAGCAACAGGAATTCATAAATCCTGCATTAGTTCATGCATAAATCATCATGACTCATGGATTAGTCAAGCATTACTAAAACCCTGATTATAAAGTGTTACCAAAATGTTCAAAATTCTCAGGTACTGCAGTAAAATCCTCAAATTCCCTGAAAAAATAAATAAAAATACAGATGACGTGACCTGAATCTCCTCAATGGTAGCTACATGCAGCCCTGGTGACAGGATTGCAAACAACAACATTTAAGCATCAGTTATGATAATCAAATAATATAATAATGTAACAATGTCAGTAGCTATTCTGCTTCTATGTTTGCTTTTTATACTTTAAATAAATTTTGCTGGTTTTATTTCTGCACTGTCGATTTTCAGATTTCACAAGTGTTTTCACTTATTCTTACATTGAGCTATTGCTACTTTCACCAAGTAAACAACCTGAATACATCAGTCAAACCTGAACAGCCATCACAATAAAATGTTTAACTGGATGATTTTTTCCCCCTTATTCAGTTATTATTGTTTAATATTTTGTTTATATTCAAACTAAGTGTGAAATATTGCTCTGGATCTTGGAAAATAGTATCATATTAATTCAAGGTCTTCAACAACATGCAGATTGAGCTTTCTCAGTCGTCACGTAGATGTTTACAGTATTATTGATGCTTGAGTGCTTATTCCAATCAAGTTGCAAGGCTTTTCAGTGACTAGCAGACTTTCATCACACTCACTTGTTCACTTCACATTGTCCATGCAAATAGGACAGCACCAAGTATCCTTTAACAAGAACAATAAGATGGAGTGCTGTAGTAATAGAGTCCCACCGACATCTCTTCAAAGACCCTCACCTAATACATCAGCAACGGCGTGGCAGGGGCCCCCGCCGCCACCCCAAAGGGACCACCAGGGAGAAAATAAACTTGGCCGCCTATCCTCGGGGGCCAGCTGCAGTTAGCCAGAGAGGAAGAGAGATAGAAAAAGGGAGGGAGGGGTCTGTATGAGAGCGGGGCCGGGATTCCCATACTTGCTAATTGTTTTGTTGGACGGCTGCCCAAAACTGTGATGTGAAAAAGGTCCACAGACTGAAGGGAGGAAAGAAATCACATTTTGTTCCAGCTGATCCCATCATGTTTCCCATCTGCCTGACCCTCTTTGTTCCTTCAGATCACTTTCTTTACGTTAGCATGACTGTCAGAGGTGATATATCCAATGCAGTATGGTAATAATCAATGGTTTATACTGTATACTTCTTAAACACCTCTCTGTCTCTAGCTGGAGAGACATGTACAGCTTTAAAAAGTTATTTCTTGTTATGATATGATTCTAAAGATCTCATCAAGCCCTCTGTATAGTATGACACATCACAGCTTCTTTTATGCTACATCACTTCATACATCAGATATAATTACTTTTAAAACTTCCCTCAGATCCCTCCTTAATGTATCTCTGTGTGCATGCAGTATCATAAGACTGCCATCTTCTGGACAAAATATAAGGTGTTTTTGGGGACATCTTAGGACCTGACAATCATTTCTAGGCATCCTTAAAATGCCAATGGGAGCATTATGCTAACATATAATTTTATTTTGCAAATCTTAATATATAATAGTTCACATTAGTGGAAAATACACTGAAAGACTTGTTGGTTAAAGCTAACAAACAACAAATGGCAATGTACATGGGGTGAATATGTATTTATTTGGATGATTATAAAGACAAGCTGACAATTGCAGCACATGGTGAATGTATTACATTGACTCTGATAATTAACCTAGAAGACCTACAGTAATTATTCATTTTTGTTCTCATTTTATGTTATTCTACAGGATTGTTCCAAATTTTATTGGATTGACGTCACATATTAAAAAGCAGGAATCCACTGAATGTACTGTGATTGTTTACATCATCAAAAATTGCATTGTCTTCTGGGAGGATCAAATGTAACTCATCATCGACATTCAGCTCTAGAATAACAGCATTTGATATATACTCAAAATGGGCATTAGACTTTCCTTCCATATTAAGTAATATGGATTTCCCATTATGAAATAGTTGCACACCCATGAGGCCAGTTTTCAGATGACCGCATACTGTAAATCTAAAATAGTACACCCCTTTCACAGGTGCAGTGAAGAAGCCAGTGGTTGGACTGTAGGCGTTACCAACATTGGTGAAGACTTTGCTGAACTTTAGGACTGTTGGAGTATTGTATGGTCCTACATCTTCTGAGTCTGTCAAACCAGCATAAAATGCCACCTTTGCACTCTCTTTGACCAGACTATCCACTTGGCTCTCAGTAGTGTTCATCCGAATTCTCAAAGATAAAAGCTGAAATTCTTGGGCTTTGTTCTGAGCCTGCACATCATCCATCTTTGGTTTTAGGAGTTGCAGCTCTTTTTCACTGACTGCCACTCTGGCTTGTGTGGACAGCAGTTCATCTGCCTTGTTTTCAAGATCAATCTTCAGCTTTTCCACTTGCTTCTCACTGGCATCAAGCCTCTCTTTGAGATCTGACAGCTTAGTGGACTGCTGCATGTTTTCTCTCCTCAGTTCTTCTACTTGTTTTTCACTGTTTGTAAGTTTCTCCTTCATGGCAGTGTAATCTCTCTTCAGCTCCTCCAAGCTGGTTGTAGCGAGGAGAAGATCCAACTTCTGCTCATCTGCCTGCATCTCTGTTTCCCTCAGCCTGGTTTCCACGTTCCTCAGCTCCACCTTCTGCTCCACCACCATGTCCCTCAGCAGCTTCATCTCCGTCCAGATGTCAGGGTTAGTGCTGGTCTGGTTAATGGACTGGTCAGCTGTGGTATCAGGGTTCAAAGATTGCTTTAAATCAGGCAGAACATCATGGAGTTTGGTCTCCCCATCTTCACTTGCTTGCATCTCAAGAACCCATGAAACTAACAGGCAAAGCAGCAAAACCAAACCTGCCCTCATTGTGCTGTCTATTGATGCCTTCAGGGAAAAGTGGACATGTATGGGTTACCTTCTCTTTATAAGCCAAATGTTTAGCTGATATCGTGAGAGCTGCAGCATATGTTTGTCATAGATAGCTTGTAGAGTAGAATGTGACACAAAGATAGAGACACGTGAAAGCACTAGCAGGCTGTCATGAAATTTTCTCTGCAAGGTAATGTGAGAAATCCCTTATTGTGCTTCAGTTAATGAATTATTCTTAATGTTCATGAGAAATAGTATTGGATTTTAAATGAATAAATAAAATGCAATAAAATTCTGTTTTTGAATTTGGATGATTTTTCTAATAACAGTTCTGCTTAGCTGTAGGTGCAAGGCATGGACGGAAAACAAAATCTCTGTACTGTATCTATATTTTATAGCTATTGGTTAAGAAGATGCTCTTACTTGTATACCTCTATATATATTTAAGACTGGCCTCTGCAGTGAGGTGGGGTTTGTGGCGTTTATGCTAAATGTGTGAAAAACACAGGTTTGAAATATTCCACTTCTTCTGTTTGTGGCTGAAACACTATTTACACCATTTGGGATTTCTCCCATGGCCTTGCCAGATAAATTCCTATCAAACATGCTACTACTGTGCCGGCTTGTACTGTTTACTTAGAGACGCTGCCAAACTGTGTGTCAAAAACACATGCTGCACCTCTCATGATAAAAGTCACCAAGCCCCACACATCTCTATGAAAAGCATATTTTCACCAGAAGATGGTGTCTTGCAATACTTTATCAGAGATTTGATGGATGAATGGATGCCATCTGACACAAACTGACATCACTGTTTCTGCGAGCTGTTTCTCAACCTCAAGTATTTTCAGCAATAGTCAAATGCACAACGAATGTGTAGCTTTACATAATTTTTAAGATGGCACATGAAACACAACATACAGCAAATATGTTCTATTGGTCCAAAAGGATGATTATGAAAAGTGTAGTAGGGTTTTTCAGGAACCTGTTAACAGTTTCAAACAGAAGATGGCAGCAGAGGATTCCCTATACTGAAAAGTTGTAGATGTCAGGAGGGCAAAAAGCAAAGGGGGAGGGAGAGGTGAGAAATGAAGAGGCATTGCATGAATCTCGGAATATTTTAAGAGCCTGTAAGATGATGATGGATTACAAAAACTACTCGGAGCAGAGCAAGTGGACAGACTAAAGCTGAGGTAGGGTTTGAGGCTGGGGAGGATCACAGTGGAGGAGTGAGAAAGCGTCTAATTAGGAACATCTAAACTGTCTAAAAAAATGTGCTGAATTACTGTTTAACCCTGTTATTTAACCACTACATATAGTTAATGTCAGACGTCAGATGTTTTAAATTATGCAAAGCTCGACTCTCATCATGCATTTAAAAAAACGGCCAGATATACTAACATGACTGAGGTTAGGGAACAGCTGGTGGTGGTGTCAATTCATATCAGATGGCATCGCTGCCTGGGCAGCCTGGCACAGCAGCCACTGGAGCAGAAGAGATACCAAAGATAGCTCGGGCCTGTCCAGATCACCTACCCATGTTTATTGGCATGCTTACACATGTGCGCGTGTGTGTGTGCATGTCATTGTTGGCATTGTGATTATTAAAAGAAGCCCAGCAGGTGTCTTGCCTTGAGATTTCTGGCCTTTATGTCAATGCTGGAGCCATCTATAGAGGCAACTTGTTGTCTTTATCTCAATCTCTATGTTTTTGCTGTTTGACTACGTTTTTGAGATATCTATCCTGAGATTCAAACCACTACTTCAGACGGAGCAGATAAATGACAGCAGCTAAAAATGACATTGAATAATTCAGTAGCTACATCTTTTAACAGTAACAATATCCCAGTTACTCGGGATAATCAACAAACCTCCGTATGAACCTGTTTCGCTGGAATTACCCTCTACTGGAGAAATAGTCCCTATGACAACAGCTTTTAATTTTGGTGACCCCATGACCTCCCCACTAGTGCCACACCTAGGATGTCATTACATCTTGCTCACAAGATCAGGAGTGGGACAATAAAACCCATACAGCAATAAGGCGTGGGATGGTATACTTATAACAATACAGTATCTTGAAACTTTAACGATGTGATTTAATATGAAGGTGTGTTTTCTGTGCTTTCCACAGGTATTTTAACTGTTCTGCTGTCTGTCAGTTTTGCCTTTTGCCAGTTTGTGATCAATCTCCAAGGTGGCTAACAAAAGCGCCTGATGGTGTGTATAAACAGAGGACAGAAATGAATGAATTCAAATAATATTAAGGCTATCTTAGAGAGGAAGCAGCACTACAACGCTATAAGGTATCAGAGTTGTTGTTGCTTGTTTAAGGGAATAGTTTTAATTTTTTTAAATACTGACTTCTTGAAGTGTCCACTGGTTGCCTGGCAACGTCACAGTAATGACAAACCTCCAAGAAGTCACTGCACCTGGCCAAGAAATAGTCTAGCATCCCCATAAATCCACAACTTTCGTTTTTTTCTGTAGACTGGATATAAAGATGGACGTAGCAAGGCCTGAAGTCACCCGTTGGTTTACATTGGAGCTGGTTTGAAGCCCAGAGTTGCTGCTTACGGTCGGCGCCATCTTTTCTGTTTGGAGCTAGAACCTTCCCAATAAGGAGTCTGGAAATATGCCCTGCTACCTTGGACTGAAGCTAACACTAACTTAGTGGGAACACCGAGCGTTGCAGACTTGTGCTAACATTAACTAACTAGCACGACGGGTATCGTTATCAAGAGACATTAAACTTACCAAAATACTGTGACAATAGTCTGACTCAGTGCGAGTCATGGAGCTGGGGAGAGTAGCAGGTGAGCCAACTGTCAATCACAGCTGTCAATCAACACCCACACATTAGACATTGAAACTACTATTCATCTTTATATCTTATTAATGGAGTAATTATGTCCAAAATGACCACCAGCACACTTATTACAGGGCACAAATTTAGTGATTGAGACCATAATGACTTGTTG
This sequence comes from Thunnus albacares, assembly GCF_914725855.1. NCBI lineage: Eukaryota > Metazoa > Chordata > Actinopteri > Scombriformes > Scombridae > Thunnus > Thunnus albacares. Next base: position 15,417,222 of record NC_058121.1, on the reverse strand, counting down.
AAAAGATGTTATTGACTTAGTATTTAATGAGAGAAGTTGACTCTTTTTGAATAGGAGTCTATTGGAGACAGGGAGTTTTAGGAGCCAGGACCTAGTGGCTGTCAGTGGTATTGCATTTTAAGGGACCTCCGTATTGACCTCAATTTCAGGCTGTGGTTGTTGCCACTTGTTTTTTACATTTCAGTTTTAGAATGAAATTAACAAATGAGATGTATCATGGTAATTTGTGAGCTTTCATCTAACTCCTGGCAAGAAAGTGAATAAATGTGTTTTCCAATATGTCAAACCATTCCTTTAATTATGTAACCTTGACACACAGGTATATTCACATAACACTAGTCACTAGTAAAGATTTGCATTTATTAGCTGACTTTTTGTGGAAATTCACTCAAAGCCTTTACAAGATTTAGATGGAAACAGTAACTTGTAATGTTTTACATGTAACCCACACATCCATGTGTGCACCCTTACACTCACAAACACATAGCTGTTAGGTAGACAAGTAGAACAGATGACTATCTATCTCTGCTTGGGTGCTTTCAAAATCCTCCTCCTCCTGAACCATTATATAGAACACAAGTGAACAATAAATATCACCATGAAACCCAAACATAAGCTAAAAGAGGTGTTTGTATCTCAAGCCTTGAAGTACGTGTTTGCACACACTGATTTATGTGACCCTACAGTACTTCACATTCAGCAGACTGTAAAGGAATTTGACCTAAACATCGTGGTTGTCAGCCTATGCTTTGGTGACTACACTGTAAAATTAAGATCCCTGATATACTGTGTATGGACTAGCATGCACCGTGAGTCCTGTGGGCCACTAATTTTACAGGGTGGGAGATGATGTCTGAAATGATATATGAAAACAAACAACTACTTTTTTGGAGGGACACTAGCATCTGAGCCACAGGCTATTTTATTAGCATCTGTGCTTCACAGCTTGCTTTGTAAGACTGAATTAAAGTCCCCCTCCAGTCAAAAATATGTTTTGCTCGTTGTTACCTTACATGGATATTTAAGCCTCACAGTGCTGAATGATGTATGTGCAACATTTGAAACTAGAAGGCTGTTTTCACATCTATCTACTGGAAGGGGAAATTTTCTCTTTGCTCACTTTAATCTTATGTGAGCATGATTTTGCTAGTTTGGAAGCCAATCATAGTCCAACATGAATTTACACGAGTGTGATGCGTAAACTTGAAGCCTCCAATGCACATACACTGAAAATGGAGTAGGAGACATCTTGAATCTACCAGTTAAACCTTTGAAATTAACAATATTGACAAATTCATAGGATTTTTATAGGACAGAGAAAGAGTAGATGTAAATTTAAGAATATCAGACAAATTATAATTCAAAGCAGAATATTTTTACATCTGAAGGGGATCTGAAAGTATTTATTTAATATCTGACGACTGAGACTGGAGGAGAAATAGTCTACTTTACTACGAGATGTAAAGATGTTTTGGTTGTTAGGTCCGCACAGAGAAGCACAGTCATTTCCCTCAAAACCTTGAACTGTTAAGCTTACACAGTATTGTAATTAGATGGTTTAGGGCTTAGGGAGTGTTGATCGTCAAATGCAATTTGGGATCAAAGATCAAGCAAAGGGTAAAGGAGGTCACTCTTCCACACACTCACGCACACATATGTATCCATGTTGTAAGAGCAGTGTTAGTAGAAGGAAGGGGCGCCTGACTAAATGCTGTTTTACCAGGTGGGCACAATTACCTGTGTGTGTTTCTGTGCACGCATGCACACAAGCCTCTGTATGTGTGTGTCCGTGTGTGTGTGTTTGTGTGTGTGTCTGTGTGTGCATAAGAATTATCCACGTGTTGTTTTTAGAGGATTCGAGTCTATTACAATTAGGAAGACATGAATCAAAATCTCACACTCCCGCAGCTCTCCACAGCCCACTCACAACCATCAGCTGAACCACTGAGAGTCAGACAGCGTCCTGATGCTTTTCTTATTATTACCACTTAAAATAATATCGTGCAGACAACTATGATTGCTAAGCAGTGTCCTGGGTTTATTTAACAAGTTGCTATTCATTTCCGTTTAGAGCAGAGCACTCACAAAGCCAGAGGGAGCGGGATGATGATGGGTCACTGCATAGGGGAGCAGAACACAAGCTCCCACTGTGGAGTCATGGAGTTTATGAGAAGCCGTGGCTAATCCTTTGTGAGTGTGCGCATTTAGACAAGAAGCCAGTGCCAGTTACGTGTGTGTGTGTGGAGGCATATGGCCTGTGCAGGATTTCATTCTGCATGGGAGTGATACAAACACCTGCTTAAGTGCTTATCAAATTGAGGTGGTGAGTGTGTGTGGGTGCGGCCTTGCGCACACGTTCCAACAAGCGAACATGTGTCTCATTATAAGCTGAAATCACTCACAGGTGACTTTGTTTATTTGATCTCAATTAAGCCTCCGCCTCTTCCCACATGGGAATCTGACCAAAAAAAAGAAAAAATCCCCTTATTTTATTAATTCCAAACAACGTTCCAAGGATTGTGGTCAAAACCCAGAAGAAGAAGTGGAAGGAAAAAAAAAAAAGATTTGTCAAAACTGTGCCCGCCCTGATGGCTGTAACAGCGTGCCATTTTTATCCACACTACACCGAAACGGGAACACCTCGGAATACTGAGCACACATGGGTTCAATTATTATCCTATGGAATTCTGCAAAAGTAAAGTCGGCAATAAGGAAAATATTCCTCTAATCTGGGGTCTTCCTCAAGCTGGGTGTGAAGGAAATTTAGGGGGTCCCCGTTTAATTGGGTCCAGATTCGACCACCCTATTGAAAAAGACAGTTTTTTTAGTGGGGTTATTTTGTTTGAAAAGGGGACTATTTTGGTTGTACGTGAATAAATGTCTGATTTTTTCAGAGGGGGTTTCTGCAAACCAGATCAGACTGCCCCAGTGTTATAGGAAGCAGATGGACAGGACCAAGGAAAGAAAACAGTGAGTCCCATAAGAGAGGAAGAGAGGGGTTTGCAGTGCAATGTTTTAAGAGAGCATCATGAGAGAAAGACTTGTGAATGTGAGAAAAGTGCTCCAGTTCAACCTCACTGATTAAAATGTCTAATGGCAGGAGTATAACTTTATTTGTTGATCAGCACACAGTATAAGTCTAATTCACTTTCTTAATGAGTTTAGCACATAAGGCCACAAGTTTGACACCATGAAAAACCACTCATCTCCATACGCTAAGAAACACACAGCAGTCACACACACACACACCTGAATTTTGGCAGATTTATTTGGCGAGCAGAGTGACACAACTCACAACAGCACTGACAGCCCTGAGAGGCCACTGTGAAAGGAAAAGTGAAATACTACTGTGCATTGAGTGCAGGAAGGAAGAAAAAAGAAAGACTGACAGATCTGGAGAGTAAGAGAGATGTTAAATTCACTAACACCCTTGTTGTTCCTATTTCAAACTAAGGGACAATACAGAGCACGACATAGCCTAACAGCCTATGAGATGGAGAAATAAAGACAAAGAAATTGATTTGAGTTTTGTTTAATTCACCTTAAACCTTACTTTCCCATTAATAAAACATTTAATGGTAAAAAAAAAAAAAAAAAACTGAAACGAAACCACAATAAAAGAACTAACAAACTAAAACAGCACAACAAATTGCAACATCAACTATAAGTCCAGACATAGCACCTAAAATGCAACAGAAATCCACAGATGCTGCCTCACTTCTTGTGCAAATGAAGTGATACAACACTCGTGTGGATAATTGGTCCTCTGGTTCTGTTCGAAAGCCCAGCTGGTCCACTGGTGAGGTGAGTCAAGAATGGCCTTGGTTTTCCTCACCATTCGTCTATCAGGGTATTAGTTGTGCCTGGCCTGAAGTCAAACACTGAAAAGACATAAAAAACATGCACTGCTGTGACACAAAGTTATCAAAAGCATTTTTGTTTTCCTGCCTCTGCAAAAGACCAAAGCTCCAGACCAGCATTTAATCATTTTACGTCAAAATCAATTAATTTGTGAGTGATTCACTCCCAGAGGCAAAGTAAATCCTCGTGATTTTTTTCATGTCAAGTTCAACTTTTGCAAACTTTTGCGAATGACATACAAATTTGTGCTGTTGAAGCCAACTTGATTAGAGTCCAAATGGAGGACGCTATTGCAGTGTTGCACTATCCCATAGACAAGGGTTCATTTTTATTGAACCCTTGTCAGTTGGAGTATAAACTGCTCCCGAAAAAAAAAGAAGTTTACAGAGACTTATGAGACAGTAGTGGAAGAATACATTGTTTGAATAACTGTGTGAACTTATTGTCCTGCTAGCAACCGAGCTAACGACTTGACTTTGCTTACTGACAGTTGGCAAGTTCACCAGCTTGGAGAGGTTTTCCTTCGCCTTAAATGACTTTTTATAGAATGAAATTATGTAGAGTTGAAACTAATGTCTGAGGGGAGAAAACAGTGCAGAGAAGTCAGAAGTGCTATTGTGACTGACTAGCACTAGCATGTTGCCGGTGTGTCTGCCTTTAGCTCGCCAGCTACTAGTTCATATTCTAGCATTGCCTATTTCGCAAAAAGGTGCAGGTAATTTGCTGTGCCACTTTCTGGTATGACCAAGCCTTAAGACTGACTACACAGGCACACATTAGAAAAACAACTCTAAGGTCATACAACAGAAGAAAAATTGATTTAGTAGTTGTATTTTCAAAGGCAGTGTATTGATTATATTTTCCTTAAATTCACATTTATATCGATCTATATGGATCTTTGGCTTTAGAGGGAGAGAGGCACTTTCACTACCCCCCAAAAGTTGAAAGTTTAATCAGCAAGTTAAGAATGAGCTGTCTGGAGAAAAAACAACATCCACCCGTTCACTTCGCTCTCACTCTCCAACCCGTTCTTTCTCTCTAGATGCCATTTGTCCACCTTGGTACTCTGATGCCCTTCCGGAGAGCCAAGTATCAGCTTTCTTCCCCAGCGGCCCTCCGCTCCCTACACCATGCATTTTTAATGGACACAATCGTGCAGCGGACAAATGATTTTTATTTTTGACAGGGGAGGGAGGGCTAGCTCCAGTTACATAGGGATGGGGAGCGAGCAAGTGAGCGAGCACCCGCGTGAGCACGGTAAAGAATGCACACACACACCGACGTAACCGAGAGTAAGTCAAGAATGACCCGAGCTATAAATGTTTACAACCTCAAGATCATATCCTTCCAAAAATTCATATAGACAAACTTATTTGTCCATGCATTTGTTGCTTATATGCTTATAACACACACATACACTATGCACATATACACATCCTCCACTTTCCATAAAGTGGTTGATTAATTCGCCACTTGGATTATGATGGGACGAAGTCCAGGATGTTGAAAGAGGCAAGCAGCCCACCAAGGCCTTCATTAAACCAGGATTAGAGCCAGTCTAAACCCATTAACTCTGGCTTAAAACCACTTTAATTCCAATCAAATCAGAATTAAAATTCACACTGTGAGACTAGGTGCATCCTACACATTGTGACAGCAGCCGTGTCTAACCGTGTGTGTGTGTGTGTGTGTGTGTGTGTGTGTGGTAACTTTACATTTTAAGCTCTCCTGTGCTGGCATTGCCCCTGGATGGTGTAATCCATTCATCGAGGAGGAGAGATATTACTGAGTACTCTTAATAGGAACTATTGTATTACCAATAAAAGGACTTTCCCTTCAATTTCAGCAGCAGCAAGAAGGAGAGAGATGAATTAATTTGGGACTTAAGATCATAAAGACATTATGCAAGGGAAACAGTTTGACATTTTGGAAAATAAATATACTAATTTGCTGGAAACAGGTGTAAACAGATAGTTTGGCTCTGTCAGAAGGTAACAAAACAGTCATTTTTATTGTTTGGTTTTTGAACAGATAAAACAAAAAAGATTAGTTTATATTTAATGAGCGTTGGAGGCGTTTGATACCTCACTCATTCTGACATGTTTTTTTTTATAAAGACTGAGATATCAACCCTTTTCAATTTGATCAAAAAGTTAAAATATTTTTGCACCCATTTCTTTTTATGATTTATCATATAAATGAAAATCCAAACCTACATGTGTACTGCCTGTAACTAAAGCCTGTTTAAAAGTGCTACTTTGCACCTCTAGAAAGAGGAAATGATGGAGAGAAAACGTTAGGCAGGTCAGCTGAAAGAGCATTCCCAGGTGTGACCACAGCATTCCCTCCATACACTTTAACAAACCACTGTGTGTGTGCGTGTGTGTGTGTGTGTGTGTGTGTGTGTGTGAGTGAGTGTGTGTCTGCGTGTATGCTTGTGTGTATAGGTTATAACTTGTAGCCAAACTGGAGCTGAATGTCAATCCTGCAGCCAATACCAACAACTTCTAACTTAAGCACACACACACACACACACACACACACACACACACACACACACACAGTCACACACACTTGGTTAAACACATTTGCACTGTGAGAGTTGACAAGTGAGGATAAAATGATTTTCATTTAAATGCTCATATTTTTGAGAATATTTGAAGGAAAAGTTACTTGATCCAGAGTGACAAAATAACTGTGTCCTCAAAATAACTATGTTGGGAGCTGAATGTGTGTGTGTGTGTGTGTGTGTGTGTGTGTGTGTGTTTTTTTTCGTTGTGTAAGTGAGTGTGTAGCACTGAGTGTGTGTGAGGCCTTAAAGCTTTCCTGTTGGTATGTAAGGATATTAGCTCAGTTTCACTTTTTTTCCCCTTCTCTCAATCCTCCCTCTCCCTCGTTATAAGCTTTAATTTGGAGCCGGCAATGAAAGAGACTTGGCCTGATACCTACTGAATGTGTGTGTGTGTGTGTGTGTTTGTGTGTGTGTGTGTCATATGAAGTGTATTTGCATGCCTTAATATTGAGTATGTGTATCTGTATGAGCCTGTGTGTTTAATTATGTGAACGAGCATATTTGTGTGTGTGTATGTGTTTGTGTGTGTGTGCGTGTGTGTGTGTGTCTGTAACGCGAACCTCTTTGTGACACAGCAGTTGGCAGACAGAGGGGACTGAGTTACCCAAGCTCCCTTGGGGCATCCACATTGTGGAGGGCTGTCTGGGGCACCGCAGTGGTATGTATAGGTGAATGTGTGTGTGTGTGTGTGTGTGTGTGTGTGTGGGTGTGTGTACATCCCTTGGTAAGGAAACATGATGGCTCAGGGATGACAGGAAAGCAGGATAATGGCCTGAGGCAGAGGCAAAGAGGTGAAATGAAATTGAGGGCATGAAAGAGTGAGGAGATGATGAGCAGCCAGAGAGAAAGAATTGAAAAAACGGTGTCAACTAAAACAGGAACAGAATAGAAAAATGTGAATTTGCAATATTCTATCTTTTACCTTGTCAACAAATCCCATAAAAAGACCAAAACAACAATGAATGAAAGCTCATAAACATGTAGTTACTGTTTTTTGACATTATTTAGCTCTTTCTTTTTGTAGAAAATCTCCTTATGTCCATCCTGTTTTATAAGACACATTTCAGTGCTGCAAATTTGTTTTGACAAAAACAATAATTTGCAGCACAGGTGAGACGGAAGAAGGACAACAAACTAACACCGATGTTATTTACTTTTGGGTTATAGTTAAAACCACTGATGCTAAAGTCACTTTAAATAAGGGAATTCTGAAGCTTTAAGTAATTTACTGTTTTATGGCTTGAGCTGAGATTGGTTATTCATACCTCACACTGCAGTTAACACAACTGCAATGCAGCTGAGTGGCTCTACTATCCACTGCTTCTACGTATTTGACGGAGCAAGATGAATAGGCATGAGGCTTCTACTCAGAATGTGTATTAATCCACAGCTGAAAATAGTTCCTACCAAACGTAGCCTACTGCATATAATCTTAAAAGAAGACTGCCTGTATGGAGAAAAAATACATATTTGATAACGTGTATTAAAATAACAGTAAAGCAGATTTTTTTTATGGAAAGTTTGCTTTGAGACAACATTAAGTTAACTTTGTGGGCTGAACACAGTAGCAGCTGCTAGATGAGACCAAAACAGATGGCACAGGTACAGTATTAACACACACACACTCACACACACAGGAACAGCTTGCTTTATGTGATGCATTATGCAGACCCTACCCGTCGGCGTAAGATATGAAGGGATAAGGATGCGATTTAATGGTTGATTTACATACGCCTTGTCTTACTTTTCTCCTTCCTCTCTCTCAGTCTCATTCTCTCTCTGTCTCCCCCCCTCATCGCCAGCTCCATTCAGCCCGAGCTTGTTGTTTGAATGAGAGGAGCGGACCACCCTGGGGAGAAATGGGGGAGATCACGTTACCCCCAAAAATGTAGAGGGCCTACAAAAGGGCCATGAGACATCAGGGTGAGGGAGAGAGGGCGGCAGAGAGAGAGGAAGAAATAGGAGAGCACATGAAAGAGTGCATTAGTCAGGAAGGAGGGAGAGATTGATTGGGATGGAGAGATGAGGGAATGGATAGAGAGAGGTGGAGGTGCAAGAAGGGAGGGGTGGGACACATTTTCTTTTTTTATTATGATGATCTAAGCTTGTATCCAGCAGTATACTGTATGTTCTTACACCTGCTTCTTGGCAAGTTCTTTCTATTCTTTCTTTCTGTTATTCTCTATATTCTTTCTATTGTTTTCTGTCTGTGTTTTTGTCTCACACTGCATCTCTTTTTTCTACATTATTCAGCTTTTTGTTAGAATTATTTACAATTAAAGGGAAAGACTGGTTTTATACAGCTTAGATCTTATGTTTGTGAGTCTATAGTTCCTCTGGTTATGATAATGCATTGCTGAACTACAATATTTCTTTTTCTATTACTTGTTCAGTCTTTCTGTGTTATACAACTGCACAGGACATCACAGGAGTCAAAGATAAGCCTTTATGGAAAGTTCTTCTCAACTTACACACAACATGTCAGTTTAAAACTATTTCTCTACTTCAATCTTTTCCTTTTTCTTCAATTCCTCGGCAAATATAAATACCCCCCCCCCCCCCCCCCAATCTTACAAAACACTGTAATCATTTGTTACTTAGTGAGATCTGGGAATGAAACCTATTAGGAAAAGAAAACAAGGGTGAATATGAAAATTATTACCCAAACTGTCCGCTGTAAACATCCATCACAGTTTACAGGCTGACTTTCTGGTTCAGCATTGACCCACTGTACTCATCATGGTTATGTGCACGCAGTATTCCTGTAAAATGATGGATTATCAAGGTTCTTGCCTCGCTGGACTTTGTTGTAACTATCTCACTGTCTTCCCAGATCTCTGCTATTACTTTGCTCATCATAATTGATGGAAATGTTGGACAAAACCGCAAAAGGTCGCAGCTTTTTCACATCACTGAATTCATTACAGCTAATGCATCCTTTCCTGAGGCTACAGTTTCCATTAAGTTCCCTTAGGAGGCGCTGTGAGTCAGGGCTTTGGGATTTATCTCTCGAGCTCTTCCTATTGCCTTCATTGACATTTAATGACAATTATAACTTGGGTCACACCAGGGGCAGATACACACACACATACACACACACACATACACACACACTGGCTCACTAACAACACACACAAGTCACACGCACTGCCTGGTTAAAAACATGAAGACATTAGCGGTAACCTGATGCTGAGCGAGTATTGATCTACTCTCAAGGGGCTTAGAGAGTGAGAGAACAGCAGACAGCACTTTATCATAGCATTTGACCATCTAGGCTGCCCAGCGCAAGTGTGTGTGTGTGTGTGTGTGTTTGTGTGTTAGAAAGAGGAGCAGGGGAGTTTAACAAAACCCTTTATCATGTGTATATATACTATAGAAAACAAGAACATGCCTTAATTGTCAAATGTGTCTTTAAAATCCTGCCTCATTTTACTTATATATGCATTGTCTTATTTAACCTTGTACTTAATTCATTACAAAAAGCAGCACTTTCCCTTGCATACCTTTTTCTTCGTTGCCTCATTCTTCCTTCCATCGCCATCTCTACCAATGTCCTCCTCCTGTGAGGTCCTGACTGACATGTTCAATCTGCATCTATAACATTATACAGACCAGACTGAGTAGCAATCAGACCTATATGTGTGTGTGTGTGTGTGTGTGTGTGTGTGTGTGTGTGTGTCAGACCAGTAGGGATTTCATGATTATGATTGCTGAGGACACGTGCTGCTCAAATTCTTCAATGATTGCCTGCCTCTAAAAACGAAACATAAATGCCAAACAAAACAATAAACCCTTCGAGATGGAGAGTGAGAGATGTTTGGAGTCCTGTTTCTTGAAGATATCCAGACCACAATAACATGAGCAAAAAAGGGACCAAAAGGGACCTGAAAACAAGGAGCAGATGGAAAAATAACTACAAAAAGTGTGTTTCCATGCGTGTTGGTGTATCTGTATATTACTGCACCAATAATTTTGAGGTGGTCATATTTTGTGTTCATTTTGTGTTGATTATATTTTATGCTTATTTTCTTCAGCATACAGCAATCCTCCATTCCTCCATCCACATCTGCAACTTTTTGCTTAACACCCCCTCCCCCTATGACACGAACACACACCAACACACACTGTCTTCTCCTCAGAAGCCGAGCCAAGTCAAACTACATAGGTGCTATGGTCCAGACAGACAGAGTTACTGTATTTTGTCTTCTGTCTCAAACCTTGGGGCCATTGGCACATCTTTCCCTTCCCTGTTTTTGTCTCTCTTGTATTCTCTCTGTTTGTCTCTTAACTTGATATCTGCTTACTGTTTTGGCTCCAGATCATAGCCATGTTGTCAGGTGGATCTCTCCATCCTGATTCATTCATTTTCCACTTCTTTGTCTCTCTAACATGTGATTTATGAGCAGTACGCTCACATAAAGAACCTACATGTTTAATACACATGTTAACATGTATCTATGTATAGTTTATTCACACATATGATGCCTTTTAGTTCATGAAATCAAAATCATTGATGTTAAATGTGATTTATTCTCTTTGTAATGTTAGAGGACAAAACTCATTTCCACATGGTTCCAAAAACAATGCACAGCACTTTGAAATTCCTCAGATTAATGTGTTTATTTCATCTGATTAGTAGAAAAATGGGACATTCGGTGAAATAACATCTGACGTATTCTACTCAGTGGCTCCTCGGTGCTCTCTGGTCAACATCGAATGATTGATCATTCAAAGGGGATTTTGAGGGGGAAAAAAAAGTTGGATACACTGGTTTGCCGTCATTCCTTTGAGCTAAAGCAATGGTTTATACAGGAGCAATGATGATTTATGGAGAGAAAAGTAAAAAATAAAGAAGAAAGGAGTTTTTTATTGCTCTCTTGAATGATCAGTTGCATTAAAGATATTTAGGGATCACTTTTAACTTGAATAGATGCTTATAAAATGACTTTGTTTATGGGGAAGTTATATCTGTTTTTGAAATACTGACCAGTGAGTTGTAGGTAGCAAAATTCCTCCTACATTCTTGAATTGAATTTTGGATACAGATACAGAAAATGTCTGATTCTAAATATCAAACCTTAAAATTACACTCTGCCTAATTAAATTAATGGAGGAGTAATCACTCAGGCTGACATTCTCTCTCTTCTAGCTTTGCCTAATGTCAGATTTATATAGTTTGAAATTTATCTTGGGTAATCAGGGGGGAAAAATCCGCTCAAGACCACATTTGAGCAGATGTTGTGTCAGTCAGTCCCTGATCTACAACCTTCATTAGGCCCTGAGAAAACTGGATTAATCGTGTAAAACATGCAGAGGAATACAAATTGAATGAAAGATGCCTGTATGCCCCCCTCTCCCTCTATTTCCTTCTCTCCCTCAGTGTGTTTTCTTCTCTCAATACTTTTTTTTTTCTCTTTTAATTTGGCCCCTCTGTTTGTTTTTCTTCATTCTTTCATTAGTTGAAAAAACATAGCAGGCATTCCAGCTGTAATACCACTGAGATTCAGTATCAGTGTTGGGATTCGCACTCATGTGTGTGAGTGTGTCAGCGGAGAACAGAGAGTTGAGAGAGAGAGAGAGAGAGAGGGGAGAGAGAGATGGCAGTACACTAGAGACATTAGGCATTGCCTCATACTGTAACGATTCATCCCTGTACTATGCGTGCGTGTAGACAGACATATCAGCCACACTGAGCCATTATGAGAATAGTGGAGATTCCTAATGAATATGTTCAGACTGGCTGAGAGCTGCATTTTTGTTTATTTGTTTAGCTCGCTCATATTTTTTCTCTCAACCACAATCACAAAGACAGTCATCAGCAAAACCATGTTACTGCAGGTACCCTGGACCCCATTGGTAGTTGCACCATAGCACACACAAGGTGCACCTTCATTGCATAACAGTTAAGCCCAATTGTAACTGAAGAGCAAGTTCTTGAGGAAATCACTCAAATCACTCACTTTTATTATTTATTAAACTCTGAACATCAGTTTCATTCACATTGAAATGTCAACTGACATCAGATCATCACAGTGTGTACATTTGAATTAAACAAAACTCAAACTTTTAGCAGATTCATCTGTTTAGTTTTACCTCTACCAAACTGTAAATCATGTAATCTGCCAATAACACAAAATGACTGAAAAAGGGTACTTCCGTAATTTAGTACCTCCATAACACTGTGGTACTCACAAGAGTTTTAAAAAATAGATTTTTAAAAAAGAATAGTTGTAATTTAAGCAGCAGATGCCGGAATATTCAGACTTTTATTTTCTAGTATGGGTCAAGCTCCAAAAACACTGGATCCCATGCTTCCCATAATGAAACTAAATAGGATATTTCATTAGACCTTTTCTGTCATCTAAATGCCCACTTCTTGCATCCCCACACCTCCAGTTTGTAACGCAAATGCTTTTGGTAAAAAAATTTACATTTCAAGCTCAAGCTGGGGTAACCCCTCATGACATCATCAGGGTTATTTTTTAAAACTGTGGAAAGCCCTTTCCAAAGCCAGAACAAAGTATAATATACCGTTTTTTTGTAAGCTGAATAGTACTTTTCATGACAACTAAACTGAATATTTTTTAAACTAAATATGGAAAAGTTGAGAATAAAAATAAATATTACAATAAAAAGATACAAACTGGTAACAAGCTCAGGATTTGCTAAGGTGATATACAACACTTTAGGTCCCAAAATAAGGCAGTTCAAGGCCTCGTCTTGTTGTTTGACCTCTGCAGTAATGCAGAATGTTTATTTGGGTTGTCTTATCCTCACTGACAATTCAGCTGGAAGGATTTTTGCACATCTATAAAGATATGGAAAAACAGGTTCTGTGAAAGTGCATTCAATGGTATGTAGAGGTGTTTTCCTATCAAGGCAAAAAAATGACAGTTTTCCTTGATCATAATCTAACTGCACTCTGACCTTTTTGACCCTCTCAGAAATGAAACCTATGTATTCTTCTGTAGGACGTTCATACAAAGGTCCTGAAAACTCTTCATACAGGTAAATGCCCCAGACCTTTTCAGATGTTTGATGCTTGGTTCTAGTAGCCACACCAACAGCCCAATAATCCATCACCTCCACATCCCAGCTGTGTTTCCCAGAGCTAAAGCCTTCATATCCAAGAACATTCAAGTTGGGTTGTCTCTCTGGGTTGTAAGGGAGCTGCTGAGACTTCATTCCGGATGTCGAACGAGTCAAATTCTCTGATAGAGTCAGAAGTTCGCCGCTTGTATTTGGATCCAGAATTACAGGAGCTGAATGGAAAAAATGAGAGTGAGTTTACTGGACTATTTTTTCAAGTAATGCTTTTATTGAATAAATAAAAAGTAATTTATCAGTAATTAAACTGCAGCTTTGAGTGTCAAAATATGGCATGGCAGAAATAGCAATACATTACTCACTGTACTGTATTATGTTCTTCATCTTCCACCAGACTGTGAACTGCAGGTTCCCCAGGTGTTTGGCCTCATCGATCAGGGCTCCTGATGGAGTCTCTGGTTCTGGCAGGTTGCATTGGGATCTGAAAAAATATAAGGTAGCCAAGGATTACCAGTAAAATATTTTAGAACACTAGGTAACATTTATGTTTGGAACAATGCACTCACGATATAGCAAATAATTAAATCTAATCAAGAAATAAATGAATTAAGAGGAATTAATTTATGACTTTTTACTTTGTTGCTAATGCTATGCTTCATCTTCAATTTTCATTTATTTTTTTATCAGTATAGGCTACTGTAGATTTGCCAGGCCAGCGAATAAACATGACATATTTTGGCATATATTAGTTTTGTTTTACATTTTATCTATAAGACAATAATTTACAGAGCAGTAAGAGATTTGATTTTTTCTGTTCTTAACTGATATTTGCCTCCCATCACAACCACTGAAAGTCTCAGACCTACATTTTAATTCAAAGACTTGACATCACAAAGGCACTCTTAACTTGTGCCTTATTAAAAGTAGGTGTACTAAAATGTCAAGTACTTAAGACAAAATGCATGTTGGCAGTGCTAGCATAAACTGCAAGACAAATATACAAAATGTTGCTTGTCTCAGCTGTCCAATATGTCTTCAGAAGTGTACATGAAGCCACTTACCGCTTCATAGAGGATTTGACATTCTATAAAATAAAGAGAAAACACAATAAACAAATCAATACATCGAATTATGCTATATGTTTAATATTTACGTCTGGATATTGATTGACACAAGTGATAATTTGATGATAAAGTGATAATTACCAGCATAAATGAGATGTCTTCTTCTTTCATTTCTTGCTCTATGGTTTTGATTTTGTCTGAGAGTGAGGAGGACTCTGCAGTCAGATTTACAATCCTGATCCTCATTGCCTCACTCTTGAGTGTCGCCTCTTTCCTCACAGCATCAATCCTTGCAGCCTCTTCTGCCCGCAGGAACTGGTACAGCTTTTGAAACTCCTTTTTTATCGTCTTCTCGGTCTGCTGGGCCTGGAGCTGAGGGGAGACATTTTTTTTAATAAAGTAAACTACATGATATAATACTGGCTATCGCTGTAAACATCATGTTTGTGACTTACTGTGATGTGGCTGGCCATTTTATCACACTTGAGTTTTTCTGCTTTGAATGACCCCTGTTTGCTTTTTAAATGCATCAGCTGAACCTTCAGTTTGGTCTATAAGTATAACAAGAACAAGAATGATCATTTCTAAAATTAGTATAAAAAACTACCAAACCCAGAACCTCTCTCAGTTGCTATATTAAACTATATTGCTTACCCTATGGTCTTGTGCTGCTTCATTGATGGGGACACAGTTATGTTTCTTATGTTTTTTTGCATCCCTACAAATCACACAGATGAGCTCTTGATCATCTTGACAGAAGAGCTTGAGTTTCTCATTGTGCAGACTGCAGAACTCTTTGGATCCTGTCGTAGCTCTCTGACTCCTCTCTTGTCTCAAGGTGTCAGAAAGATTTTTCAGTGCCAGATTACGTGGAGGCTGAGCCATTGGAAATATTTCCTTACAGACCGGGCACGTCTTCAATCTACTCTGTCTCCACCACTCCTGAAGACAGTGCTTACAGAAGCTGTGACCACACAACAAGACCACAGGATCCTTAAATATGTCACAGCACACAGGACAGGAGCAATCCACTTCAGATGGTGATTCATTGGCAGCCATTCTGTCGTTGTTTTCCGTAGGCTAGTTGTCTTTTAATGCTTGACTCTCAGACAGACAACTTACTTTCACTTTCACAGATTGACTCGTATTTGCTCAGACAGCGCTCACTTTCAGTAATTTAGTCGAGGTTTTATCAATAAACACCCTTGAAATGTCAGTATAAACACATACATACGCACTGCTGGACTGTCTTTCCTGTTTACTCCTATTTTTACTAGATTAACACGTGTAGCTTTTGGTGCTGACTTGTGGTCACTTCTTCCTGTTTTCTGTGTAAAAAGGAGGAGCTTTTGCTTCTTTTTTAATCTGTGAAGGTCCGCCCTGCCCTGAGAAATGAATAGTTGCACATTCATCTGACCAAAGAATAAGGAAAGAAATATTCCTGTTTATCAGATTTTTCCTGTTTTTTCTTAGTACTTTTACTAAGATGGTTCGTGAGTAGAAAAGACTAGACTAATGGAACAGTAGTATTAACCCATACTCAATTGTGCCTTAATGGCAAACAGTGAGCTTTCACCTGTAGACTTTGTAGACGTCACTATTTTAAGGGAAGAGTAACCTGAAGCTCGAAAGGGCAGACACAAATCAGGGTACAGGGTCACTTTTAGTGTGGGTTCAATACTTGAATGGAAAATTTTAATCCAGTAATGAATACACACAGATTTTAAAGAAATTGTACTTACTAAAGTAAATGCTGTAAATTCAGAAAGTGGCAACATCCCTAAAAATATGTCCAACAGGGTAACAAACATGAATGGTGAGACAATCAGACAGGTTGGAAACAAGTGGGCAGTTTAGCCACACAGACTGTGACTGTTATTGACTTTGAACCAGTCAGTTAATCTACTAGCATGTTTACTGCCGGCTGCACACTCATCACTGGACTGCTGTTGTGCAGTTAGGATGATAGTTTTGAGGATCACTCTCATTCTGTGCATTTACAGATTTTGTAGGCTGCTCATTTTTGTTCACATAATCTAGAAAATATTTGCCACACAGGTGTAAAGTGGTGTTGAAACAGTTGCTGCTGAAATGTTGATCTAGTTAAATGCAATAACAGCAATTACAATTGTACTATATCTACAACAGCTGCATGTTAGTGTTAATGATGTTTGGAGAAGGAGTCTTATAGGTAATATACAACAGTCTTCAGTATATGAACATACAAGCATGCACATGCTATAAATCCCAGAATCCAGCAAGTAATTTTCCTGGAGAGCAGGACCAGATCATTTCAAATCCTGCTATTCAACCCTTGTAAGACTTCTTTTCAATATCTGGTGTTGGGTACTGATGCCAGAGCAGGAAACATAAAACAACAATGAATTGTACTATATCTACAACAGTTGTGTGTTAGTATTAATAAGGTTTAGAGGGGGAGTCTTATAGGTAACATACATTTAGAAATTAATAATATGCACTCATAAGATTATAAGGGGCACCATCTCTATGGACTAATTAACCAATTAATTATCTAATTAAATAATTAATTAAGAGGGAAAACAATTAAATCTAATTAATCAGTCTTATATCTGAGATTCATTCATTCTGAATACACAGACCTCCACCTTCTGATATAAAAGAATGTACATATACAACAACTTGGCTATGAGTCAAGACATTTATTTAACTACAAAGGGATAGGGATGAATGGGAAACACTAAGCACACATACATATATACAACTAGAATGAATGAATGAATGCATGACTGACTGGGTAAATTAAATCGACAAGTTATTGTAGACAAAATGAATAAATGAGTGACAGCCAGATGAGAACCCCTACAGTTTCAGTGAAGCGCTCAAGTTCAGCACTTCTTGCACACCGTAGGGTTGTGTGTTTTAGTCTTGATGCATGGCTGCATAGTTGGATGCTCAACCTTATCAAAAGAGTTCTTGGAAACGCCTTTAATAGTTTAAATGATGAAATAGGAGATTACAAAAATAATAGATACTCAAATGGCAAACGGCATAACTTTTCTTAGGCATCTTGCAGTCTTTTCTTCTTTATGGAGCTTTCAGCTCTCAGTCAGAATAAAAAAGACAATAGCCAGAAAGCATGGACGGCCATCACGGCTGATAAGGCCGAGAGAAAACAGAATAAGCAACAGCTGCCTGACAAAGAGTTGTAAAAGTTTTATAGTCTAGGAGGCATGTTTTAAAAGTAAAAAGGATCCTTGGTGCTCTTTTGATTGATTACTAATTGATTAATTTGTGTGGAAAAAAGAGAAAAACTGACCTTCACATAAAAGGGAGATTCCTGTTGAATATCTGAAAATTATATGTTTACAAATTGATGATTCACTCATTTCTGTTGTCATTGGCAAGTCATCAACACATCATGAACCAGTGAGAAAACACTCAGAAATTCTAATATTGATTATCCAAATAAAATACAGAATAAAATCAATAAAACTTCATTTCCTAATCTGTAATTACATCTATTAAGAAAGCATTATCCTAGCAATCAAACCATAGATAAATAATACACTTCCGCTGGTTAATATCAAATAAATCAAATGTAATAATATGTTTGAATAATAAGTCAAACATATTAATACATTTGATATATTTGGCTCTTATATTAACTCTCAAAGAAATGCATGGCAGACAGATGATCAAAATCTGTTAATTATAACAGATTTTAAAGCAGAGTTTGGATTTCCATAATATCAAACTAATTAAATTGTTCTGAAACACAACAAAAGTTGATATTGGTTAGACAAGTCAAGATACATATTTAGTAGCATTTTTAACTATTTTAGACATTCTTTGTGAATAAAAGGGAGAAAGGAAGACAGAGGGACACGCTTAGAAGGAATGTGGCTTGTCCATAAATCTTATGAACCTAGAGAAGGGAGGATGGTTGACTCAGGTTGGTGTAGTCTGTATCTGAATAGCAAAAAAGTTGTTAATTTCCAAAATTGCCCATTTTGAGGTAAAAGCCATATCTTTGATGTCCTCACACAAATTTTTTGAGAAAATATTCAGAAACAGTGGACATGATCCAAATCACCCCTATATCTTAAAGTTGGCTTTGACATCAAAGGCCAGATCATTCACTCAGCTTCCAATTGCATTTCAACAATGACCTAATATCAATGGGTGGCAGAATTAAGGATAAAAGAAGGAAACGACTACAAAACTTAGGGCTAATTATTATCGACAAAATCAACCTTGTAAAACCAGACATGCTCTAACAGCTCTATTTTAGACTTTCCAAAGACATCTTTCAAAACAATTTACCATTTGGAGGTGTTGCATGTATTGTATTTGGAGATATCCTTCACATAAAACATTCTCTTGGTGCTCTTATATTCAATCCACCCACAAATTTGTAATCCAAAAATAGTAGATGCAATTGATCCCCTCTGGAAAAGAATTTGAAGTTATATCTTTCAAAAACAAACCACAGACAGGGTGAGGATTTACAATATGCTGATTTACTATATAGAATCAGGATAGGCAAATACACAGACATTAATATAGCACTTTTGAAAAGCCAAACACATACAAGAAAAAGTCCTGGTTTGCCATAAAAAGCTCTCTTGATTACAGGAAACAACAAAATAGTCAGTACAGTCAATACTGCTAAATTGAACCAACTTACGGGTGAACTGATAGAATTACATGCTATAGTAACTAGCAGAACAAGACCAACATGTATTCCCAAACAAGAAGCTGCAGGAATGGTAAAGACCACACCATTACAATTTTGCTTAAAACTCAAAATTGGTGCTTAAGTCATGCTAACATACAATGTAGATGTGACAGACAACATAACTAATGGCGCCTTAGGAGAAGTCATTGGATTCCAAAAAGACTCACTCAACAGAGTAAAATATGTTATGGTAAAATTTAATGATGAAGACTCTGGCTTCTAGTAACTTCTCACAAAAGCTAAACACAAAAGCTAACTTCTCACTCTGTAAGCTAAACAACAAACAACAACACTTCAATGGTGCAGGCTGTGGAAAAGCCATTGCAATCTACTGTCTTTCAGAGTTTGTCTTGTTAAACCAAACTACAGAAGACAAATTCCAAATAACCTCCACTACCTCAAATGTCCGGACTGTAATCACCGTGTATAGATCCACAGATGCTAAGATACATTTCACCTTGACCACCTTTATCCAACTTTATCAAAAGTCAACATTGTAATGGGAGATATGAACTTCTGCCGAAGAAATAACCCAATGCCATGATCAAATTTACATAAGATTCACTCCACAAGTCGACTGCAAAAACATATCCATGAAAACTTGCGACTACTCAGGTCATGAATTTCCATTACAATTGAGATAAAAGAATAAATATGTTGTACAAATGTGATCAAGATCTTGTCTTTGTCTACCTAAATTGTTTTACATGTGTCTTGCTGATACTTGTTTGCTTTTTTTTTCATCATATCATGTATTCTTTTAATATACATGCTCCAATATGAGTGGATAGTATTGTTCTTGCAACTGAATTAATTTATATATTTATTATTTAACTTCTTTTTTTATTATTATTATTCAAATGTAGCTTAACCATGTCATGTAACTAATGTGCTACTTCAGTACACTATAACAACAAATATTACTGGGACCACTACAGAAAATTACAGATGAACATTTAAAATCTCGGAATTCACATTATAGACTCTTGTTCTGCTAGTTACTAAATAATGCAATCTGCTAACATCATACAATGAATGAAAAAAGGTAAAAGGGTACTCCACTGATTTAGTAGTATCCTGGATCCTGCACTTCCCATATTGCAACTCAATAAGATCTTTCATTAGACTCTTTCTGACAACTAAATGCCCACTTCTTTCAAACCCAACACCTCCAGTTTGTAACACAGGCTTTCTGGAAATATTTTAAGTCTCAAACCTTGTGACATCATCAGGGTTATTTTCTCAAACTTTTCTCAGTGTGTTTTTAAAGGTTGAGTAGTAATACTCATGACGAGTAAACTGAACTTCATCTGTAAAATCAGTGGAGTAACCCTTTAAGACAGACAAAACCAAGAAGAAAACTCTTACTCCAACGTTAACATGTCATTGGATACTGACATCAAACAAACAGAAAGAGAACAAGATTTATAACTATATACTAATATGTGAGAAACATAAACTACATATGGAGAATTCAAGAGAATGCTAAAATAAAATATGATGATAAAACCATAATGTGGCACAAGCCTGGGATTGGCTAAGTTAGGCA
Organism: Thunnus albacares; assembly: GCF_914725855.1. Classification (NCBI taxonomy): domain Eukaryota; kingdom Metazoa; phylum Chordata; class Actinopteri; order Scombriformes; family Scombridae; genus Thunnus; species Thunnus albacares. The sequence continues at coordinate 15,396,409 of NC_058121.1, read as the reverse complement.
ATATCATGAACACAAACCCAAAACACGGTTGTGTGAAGGCCTCATCTTGTTGTTTGAACTAATGCAGTAATGCAGCACGTTTATCTGGGTTGTCTCACCGTCACTGACAATTCAGCTGGAAGGATTTTTGCATTGTCACGGAAAAATGGAAAAACAGGTTTTGTGAAAGTGTCTTTGATAGTGCGGACAAGTGTTTTCCTATCCAGGTCAAAAAATGATAGTATTCCTTGGTCATAATCAAGCTGCACTCTCACCCTCTGGGGAAATGAATCTTTACATATGGTTCTCGTACTCCCTGAAGTATGTTCAAATAAAGTGTTAGCACACACACACAGTTCGATGGCCCAGATGTTTTCAGAGGTAAAAGGCTCGGTTCTAGTAGCCACACCAACAGACCAATAATCACGCACCTCCACATCCCAGCTGTGTTTCCCAGAGCTAAAGCCTTCAGAGCCAAAAACACTCCGATACTCTGATCTTTCTGGGTTGTCAAGGTGTGGCTGCCACAGTGGTGCTACTGTTGAACGCGTCATCTGTTCTGATATAGTCAATGATGAGCCACCAGAGTTGGGGTCTAGAGTTACAGGAGCTTCAGAGGGAAAAATAGAAACAATATGGAAAGTTTATTGAGATGTTTATTAAAGTAAAGTTTTGGTAAGAGAGTTCATTAGTTACCTGTAAATGCTCCTGCAGAATAAAATATCAAAATATGGCAAGGTGGAAACAACAATACACTGCTTACTATACTGTATTATACTCTTCATCTTCCTCCAGACTTTGAACTGCAGGTTCCCCAGGTGTTTGGCCTCATCGATCAGGGCTCCTGATGGAGTCTCTGGTTTTGGCAGGTTGCATTGGGATCTGAAAGAATATTAGGTAGCCAAGAATTACGAGAGAAATATTTTGAAACACTATATTGACAACATTTATGTTTGGAGCAATGCACTCATGATATAGCAAATAATTAAATCTAAGCAGGATATAAATGAATTAAGAGGAATTCATTTATACTTTGTTCCTAATGAAATCCTTCATGAAATTTTCATCTATTGTTTTAATCAGTATAGGCTACTGTAGATTTGCCAGGCCAGTGAATAAACATGCCATATTTTAGCATATATTAGTTTTGTTTTACATTTTATCTATAAGACAATAATTCACAGAGCAGTAAAAGATTGGATTTTTTTCTGTTGTGAGCTGATATTTGCCTCCCATCACAACCACTGAAAGTCTCAGACCTACATTTTAATTCAAAGACTCTTAACTTGTGCCTTATTAAAGGTAGGTGTACTAAAAATGTCAAGTACTTAAGACAAAATGCATGTTGGCAGTGCTAGCATAAACTGCAAGACAAATATACAATATATTGCTTGTTTCAGCTGTCTAATATGTCTTCGGAAGTGTACATGAAGCTGCTTACCGCTCAATAGAGGATTTGACATTCTATAAAATAAAGAGAAAACACAATAAACAAATTAATACATCTAATTTTGCTAGATGTTTAATATTTGGATCTGGATATTGATTGACACAAGTGATCACTAATTACCAGCATTAATGAGATGTCTTCAGTTTTCATTTCCCCCTGTATGGTTTTGATTTTGTCTGAGAGTGAGGAGGACTCTGCAGTCAGGTTTACAATCCTGATCTTCATTGCCTCACTCTTGAGTGTCGCCTCTTTCCTCACAGCATCAATCCTTGCAGCCTCTTCTGCCCGCAGGAACTGGTACAGCTTTTGAAACTCCTTTTTTATCGTCTTCTCGGTCTGCTGGGCCTGGAGCTGAGGGGAGACACTTTTTTTAATAAAGTAAACTACATGATATAATACTGGCTATCGCTGTAAACATCATGTTTGTGACTTACTGTGATGTGGCTGGCCATTTTATCACACTTGAGTTTTTCTGCTTTGAATGACCCCTGTTTTCTTTTTAAATTCATCAGCTGAACCTTCAGTTTGGTCTATAAGTATAACAAGAACAAGAATAATCATTTCTAAAATTAGTATAAAAAACTACCAAGCCCAGGACCTCTCTCAGTTGCTATATTAAACTATATTGCTTACCCTATGGTCTTTTGCTGCTTCATTGATGGGGACACAGTTATGTTTCTTATGTTTTTTTGCATCCCTACAAATCAAACAGATGAGCTCTTGATCATCTTGACAGAAGAGCTGGAGTTTCTCATTGTGCAGACTGCAGAACTCTTTAGATCCTGTCGTAGCTCTCTGACTCCTCTCTTGTCTCAAGGTGTCAGAAAGATTTCTCAGTGCCAGATTACGTGGAGGCTGAGCCATTGGAAATATTTCCTTACAGACCGGGCACGTCTGGAGTTTACTTTGTCTCCACCACTCCTGAAGACAGTACTTGCAGAAGCTGTGACCACACAACAAGACCACAGGATCTTTAAATATGTCACAGCACACAGGACAGGAGCAGTCCACTTCAGATGGCGATTCATTGGCAGCCATTCTGTCGTTGTTTTCCGTAGGTGTCTTTTAATGCTTGTATGAACTCTGAGACAGACAACTTACTTTCACAGATTGACTCGTTTTTGCTCAGACAGCGCTCACTTTCAGTAATTTAGTCGCGGTTTTATCAATAAACACCTTTAAAATCTCAGTATAAACACATACATACGCACCGCTGGACTGTCTTTCCTGTTTACTCCTATTTTTACTAGATTAACACGTGTAGCTTTTGGTGCTGACTTGTGGTCACTTCTTCCTGTTTTCTGTGTAAAAAGGAGGAGCTTTTGCTTTTTTTTTTAATCTGTGAAGGTCCGCCCTGCCCTGGGAAATGAATAGTTACACATTCATCTGACCAAAGGATAAGGAAAGAAATATTCCCGTTTATCAGATTTTTCCTGTTTTTTCTTAGTACTTTTACTCAGATGGTTCGTGAGTAGAAAAGACTAATGGAACAGTAGTATTAACCCATACTCAATTGTGCCTTAATGGCAAACAGTGAGCTTTCACCTGTAGACTTTGTAGACGTCACTATTTTAAGGGAAGAGTAACCTGAAGCTCGAAAGGGCAGACACAAATCAGGGTACAGGGTCACTTTTAGTGTAGGTTCAATACTTGAATGGAAAATTTTAATCCAGTGATGAATACACACAGATTTTAAAGAAATTGTACTTACTAAAGTAAATGCTGTAAATTCAGAAAGTGGCAACATCCCTAAAAATATGTCCAACAGAGTAACAAACATGAATGGTGAGACAATCAGACAGGTTGGAAACAAGTGGGCAGTTTAGCCACACAGACTGTGACTGTTATTGACTTTGAACCAGTCAGTTAATCTACTAGCATGTTTACTGCCGGCTGCACACTCATCACTGGACTGCTGTTGTGCAGTTAGGATGATAGTTTTGAGGATAACTCTCATTCTGTGCATTTACAGATTTTGTGGGCTGCTCATCTTTGTTCACATAAACTAGAGAATATTTGCCACACAGGTGTAAAGTGGTGTTTTAGCATAAAAAAGTCATTGGAAGAAACTGTTGCTGCTGAAATGTTGATCCAGTTAAATGCAATAACCGCAATTACAATTTCACTATATCTACAATAGCTGCATGTTATTGTTAATGATGTTTGGAGGAGTCTTACAGGTAACATACATTTAGAAATGAATAATATGCACTCATAAGATTATAAGGGGCACCACCTTTATGGGTTAATTAGACAATTAAATATTTAATTAAATAATTAATTAGGGGAAAAACATTAAAATCAAATTAATCAGTCTTATACCTGAGATTTGTAAATTCTGAATACACAGACCTCCATCTTCTGATATAAAGGAATATACATATACAACGACTCGGCTATGAATGAAGACATTTATTTAACTACAAAGGGATAGGGATGAATGGGAAACACTCAGCACACATACATATATACAACTAGAATGAATGAATGAATGCATTAATGAATGAGTAAATTAAATTAACAAGTTTTTGCAGACAGAACAAATTAATCAATGAATGTTATCAAAAATGAGTCAAAAACGCAATGAGGGGGCCAAGACTGTCTACAGCCAATAAAAATGTAGTTTTTGAGTGGCTTTTATATTAACCAAGATAAATGCATGGCAGACAGTTTCTTACTGTTTCGCCAAGTTTATAGTCCCCAGAGTGACAGCCAGATGAGAACCGCTGCAGTTTCAGTGAAGCGCTCAAGTTCAGCACTTCTTCAGGAGAGTGAATCCAATGCTGGGGACGGCTCAGACTCAATGAGGCCACATAGTCGGCTAAAAACACCACAGGGTTGTGTGTTTTAGTCTTGATGCATGGAGCTCTACCTTATCAAAAGAATCCTTGGAAAAGTCTTTAAAAGTTTAACTAAATGAAAAAACAGGAATTTACAAAAATAATAGATACTCAAATGGCAAACGGCATAACTTTGCTTAGGCATCTTGCAGTCTTTTCTTCTTTATGGAGCTTTCAGCTCTCAGTCAGAATAAAAAAGACAATACCCAGAAAGCATGGACGGCCATCACGGCTGATAAGGCCGAGAGAAAACAGAATAAGCAACAGCTGCCTGGCAAAGAGTTGTAAAAGTTTTTATAGTCTAGGAGGAGTTTTGAAAGAAAAAGGATCTTTGGCACTCTTTTGAGGGACCACATTGACTACTAATTAATTCCTTTGTGTGGAGAGAAAAACTGACCTTCAAATAAAAGGGAGATTCCTATCAAATATCTGAAAATTACATGCTTACAAATTCAATACTCACTCATTTCTGTCATCAATGCCAAGTTATCAACACATCATGAACCAGTAAGAAAATAAATTGTTGAAGCAGATTGAATGAACTATCCCTGTAACAAATTGGCCACAATTTCGCACATTGACCATACACAGTCCAGCCATATACTAGATTTTGACCTGGTCTTGTTTCATCTCTTGCTATTTTGTAATTATAATTAATTATATTGCTATTTCTTTTCTTTCATTTTCTAATTGTGAGCATCTGCAAATGTTAAATAACTTTCATATTTGCATTCCTTAAAAAAAAATCAGAGTCCAGAAACCATGTATCCTCTTAGTGTCTTCTTAAAAAGTAACAAAAAAGTTCAAGTTTAAAACAAAAACATTATCTATGTATTATATTTAGTATTTCTGCCATTGGAATCCAAACTCAAGATGACGGCATGTTCAGAACCATACCACAGAAAAAATGACGATCTGCCCACATACCCATTGTGAATGTTTGTTTTGCTGTAAGGATGCAGATCTGCTCTGTTGTGTCCCAGGGATCTTTCCCTCATCAATCATCTTCAGACTCTTCCTCTGCCTCCCGCAGCCAGGTGAAGAAGGCTCTGACAGACTTGAGGGCCACATCCTTACCCTGCTGCTCGGCAGGGTCTTTGCTCATCTCCCACTTGAAGAAAGCGTCCTCCGAGATGACGTCCTCATCATACAGACAGTCAAAGAACATCCGGAGAAGGTCTGACAGACAGACAGGGAGAGAGAGAGAGAGAGAGAGAGAGAGAGAGAGAGAGAGAGAGAGAGAGAGAGAGAGAGAGAGAGAGAGAGAGCAAATACACGTCACATCAAGACTCATCTTTGTCAGCTCTGAAAGGTTCAGGGGATCACCAAAGTTTGTCACTTCTGTTCTCATTGCTGTGATCTACTTTCTCTGCTCTCAGAAAAGATGAAAATTTGAACATCTACAAATCCTTAACAACTGGACAAAATCCATGTGCGGATGAAGATAATGCGATATGATCAAAGACTCTAGTACAGCTACTAAATGGACCTTGTGCTGAGATTATATTACCAACATTAGTTTAAACTGCTTAAAACATTAGTGTTAAACAACTAAGGTATTGCTTGTAACCACAACTTAATGTTCTCTGATAAGAAATGTAGGAAAAGAGAAAAATACATTTTTCACTGTGAGGAGGTAGGAGGAGCGAACTCTTAACGCATCACTTACTTGGAGGCTGATTGAGGGAGACTATCAGCGCCTGAAGTGCATAAAGTGCTTGCAGCTGTTGCTCAGTGTCTGATTTAAGGTATTTCATTAGTACAGGCGATCTCCTATGGATGACGGCCGTGTCCACTCGACAGTTGGTCTTATCATCTGTGTAGTAAAGCAGGAGGCAGAGTGAGTGCACGCTGAGCTGCTTCGTTCAGTTCAGCAGTGTAAATATTGCGATCAATGGTGAGATTTTAGCAGCATAGAGAAGTCTCTCCTCCAGGTGGTGGAGTGCTTACCTTTCACTGCTCCCTTACAGACAGCTGTCATCAAAGCCCTCAGGAAGGGAGATGAGCTCATCTGAGATTCATCTAGATTTGCCTGGAAAATGCAGCACAGAGAAGGAGAACAAAACACAGACAATCTGTCAATTTCACATGGCTCAACGCATCTTAGCAGTGATGCTACTGAAGAACAACATCATGGCATGATTTTACCTAAACTGTGGTGCAAAGACATAACTTTGTACCATTTAGTATTTCTTGGATGATGTCCTCAAGACAAACACTTAAAAGAGACATATCATGCATATTCCACGTCTATATTTATAATCTGGGGCTCAACTGGAATATCTCTGCATGATTTACATTTATAAAACTTATTTATTTTATACTGGCCCTTTATGCAGCCCCTCAGTTCAGCTTCTATCTGAAAAAGGCCGTTTAAGCTCCTGTCTCTCTATTAGATGAGCCCACACTGTTTTGATTGGTTAGCTCCCAGAAGCTGCCCCTCAGCAGATTTCTGCCAGCTTCGGAGGCTACGTAAACAACCACAATAAAGTGGTAGGATTTCACTTCTTTTTCCCATTCTTTACTTGAAATGGAAACTTCTCAAATACACCTGTACATGTTGGAGCTGAAATCTGATTCAAAATAAGCGAGTGGACAACATGAACAATCCGTTGAACAACCTTAGCAACAATCATAGTAACAAATACTATGGAGTGAGCAGCAGTTTGTGGGCATGCATGAACAATCACAAGGAGGAAGTAGAGGTAACTTTGCAAACAAAGCACTTAGAGAAGGCTGAAGCCCTGGCTTTTGACATGCAGGAAGCTTTGTTACATACATACACCTCACCTGAAAAGATGTCAGATAGCAAGTGATTGCAGTCACTATCTCCATTATATCCCATGTAAACACAACAGTGGTAAAACTTTTCTCAACTTGGTACTGTGGCTCACCATGTAACCATGGCAACCACAGAAATGACTCCAAGGAAAACTATGCAGAAGCTTATTTTAGTGGTATAAGAGTTCCCTGAATTATACACCTCCTCACCAGCAGTGAAAAAATATATCAACCAACAAAAATGGCCTGAGAGCAACCTCAATTTCAGAGTTTGATTATCTAAGCCACTAAACAGTGTTTGTGGCCAATATTAGTTAGTTTAAATTCCCATATTAATCCTGTCATATTGAGTTATTAATAACTTATTCATTCTTATATCAAATTGTTAATTCAACATTTTCTGCTCATTAGTGAATATATATGTAAATATACTGTGTCAGAGTTCTGTAAATCATAAAAATAGGCTGCCCTGAGTTTTAGCCACTATCTTGCAGAGTTTGGATAATGGTTTGTCTTTGAGAAATGTCTGCATACATTTGTCACTTCTCATACCTCCACCCAGTCAAAGATCTGCTGGTTGCTGGCCATGTCCTCCAGGAGGAGTCTCTCCAGCTGGCGGCTCAGCTCCTCAGGAGACAAGATCCTTTTAAAGAGAGTCGTCTCAGGGCCGGAGCTGTCCGACAGAATGAACTGGAGTTTCTGTTTGTATCACAGATGTGATGAGGGAGTGACAAACGAGGGAAAGATGATTAAATGGACAACAGGAATGAGGAGAGGTTAGAATGTGCTCTTTATCAGCTTGTTGGGTTAAAGAAGTATTAAGAAAGCAGATGGATAGTGACTGAGTTTTCCTATAATACTGATATTTCTTGACTTGAAACCCTTCATCACCAACCTGTTGTGAGATGAAAGCCTGGACGTCTTCTCCCTCTGGGAGGAAGTCAGTCCAGTTGAGGCCAGATTCCCTCCACAGAGAACCCACCATAGTCCTATCGTTCTGTGGGGTCAAGATGAGACAACGTCACACCTCACTTCTCTGAAATATCTTCATCCACTTTCCAGCAGCAGGAAAGAAAATTTCAGCAGTGTAGACTGAATAGACTGTTTCCCAATTTACAATGAAAACGCATTACTTGATGAATAAATAAGAACCCTAAAAAGCAGACATATTAATTTGCTACAAGTCAAAAGGGCAAAATAACTTTTTACTGGGATGCACATTTAACACAACTGATTAATGTTAATAATAGTAGTGAATGAACAATCAAATCCTTTGTAGTGCTTAAGAAAGTGTATTATTTTGTCCTTTCACTGGGCTTTTCAAATAATACATGACCAAATATCTATCACAAAGTGAAAGAACAGAACAGTATTTCTTTAGAGGGCTGCACATTATATAACCCACAAAACAGTCAATTGTTAATCTTTTTAGACATTTAAGTGAATGATCTATCTATTAATTGTGCACGTCCCTAACTTTATAGATGATTATACACCACTGGCTTTGTAATGAGAGCAGGTAATATAAATGTGTGCAGAATGAATTAAAAAAACAATAAAAGGTCAAAGTGTTGCTTACCATTTGTTTGCATAGTATGTGCAATACTTCAGAAATTAAAATCCCAGCTTTTCCTACAGGAATCAAAGGTTTGCTTAATTCACTGTGAACAAACAGAAACAACAGAAATTAAATGCAAGTCTGCCCAAATATTTTTCATCATACAGAGGGACAGAAAAGACTAATTGCTCAAACAACTTTTATGCTACTCATTCTCAGTGGGTGTTGTGCTCCCCCAGGGTTGTCCCTTGTCATCAATTCCGTTTGTGATTTTAATGAATAGAATGGGAGAGGAGAGTGTCCGGTTTGGGGACCTCAGGATTGCTTCTTGTTTTTTTGCAGATCACGTGATTCTTTTAGCTTCAACACACCGTGACCTCCAGCAGGCACACGGACGGTTTGCAACGGAATGTGAAGCAGTTGGGATGAGAGTCAGCACTTCCAAATCTAAGGCCATGATCCTCTGCTGGAAAAAGGTGGACTGTTCCCTCTGGGTTGGGAATGAGTTGCTGCCCCAAGTGAAGGAGTTCAAGTATCTCAGGGTCTTGTTCACAAGTGAGGGTAAGATGGAGCGTGAGGTTGACAGGCAGATCAGTGCAGCATCAGCATTAATGTGGGTGTTGTACCAGACTGTTGTGGGGAAGAAAGACATGAGCAAGAAGACAAAGCTCTCATTTTACTAGGAGCGCCTGCTCCCTCGCATTGAAAGGAGCCAGTTGAGGTGGTTTGGGCACCTGATTAGGATGCCTCCTCGAAGCCTCCCTCTGGAAGTGTTCCAGAGATGTCCAACTGGCAGGAGACCCCAGAGCAGACCCAGAACATCCTGGAAGGACTCCATATCTCTTCTGGCCTGGGAACACCTTGGGATCCCCCAGGAGAAGCTGGAGGGCATTGCCAAAGTGAGGGATGTCTGGGTTTTCTTACTCAGTCTGATGCTACCGCAACCTGGTCCCGGATAAGCGACAGAAAATGGATGGATGTATGGATGGATAGTTTGAAATTAATTCATCTTGAGAGGAAAGAGGAGGAGAGAGGAAAATCATATTAACTAGAAAAACTGGGTCCAAAGGATGACAATTATGTGGCTTTTTTGATCAAATAAAAGTGGTTTACTAGGGTGGTAAACACAGCAGTTTGAAAATTTCAGCTAGTTCAGCACTGAGGCTGTGCATACTGAGGTGATCAAAATATGGCCGTTTTAGTTGCAAATTGAGCATCAAGTGAATGACTCAAGAGTAGACATCTCAGTACCTAAAGAGTTCTCTCATAGAGAAGCCCCCTTCTCTCAGGACAGGGCTGAGCAGCTCGGCCAGGTACAGCCAGATATGGGGAATGTCGATTTCCATATCGTTCACTTGCTCCAGCATGTCTGCAAACCTGAAAAAACAAACAATTATTAGTTAGGACATGTGAAAGTAAACTAACATGAAACATTAAGATTTATAATTTATTCACTTTCTATTTCTTTCTGTTGTTACTATATGAATTTGTTACTGTGTTGATCCAAAATACCTTAGAAGAAAATGTGTTGCTATATGTTGCCAGGAGATTTATAGCACATTCCTGGGAGAGTGTTCGAGGGGATGGAGAAGACATCCTTTCCCCGAGTGTCCTGTTACCATTTGTGTTACCATTTCTGTTTCCATGGAAGGTAATACTGGTGTTAAACTCTGACCCTTGCTAGAACTCAAACTTTTCTGGCACATCCAGAGTTTGCTGTAGGTTGACTGCTTTTTGGATACACATTGGGAACCAACCCTCAAGGTTTCTTTGTTTCTGTGAATGCTATTAAAGAACTGCTGCACCCTTCCCTCCTTTGAGACAATTCCTTCTGACATCTGTGTTGGAAGGTAATGCCTCCATATATTGTCACAATATATTAATCGAATACATCAGTTTTTTGTGTATTATTTCATAATGTTGAGTGTTTGCAGGCAGTTTCCATGACAGACACCACTAAAAAATGAAGATATTATGGTTCCTGTGATACAGAAAGTCACAACTATACTCACACATATGAGTATCAGCATGTATAAGGCCTGGAGCTGCTCAAACCACCTATAAGCAACTAATTTATAGGAAAAAAACCTGTGATTTCACACTGAAATTCATTATTTAACCCTTCTATTGTGTTAGGGTCAAATTTGACCCGTTTTCAAGTTTAGATGTGTGAAACATACTTAAAATTTTTTCTGATCAAAACAAGGCTTCATTATATCTGCCTACGGAATATGATAAAACACATTTTGATCTTTTTTCTTTTTTATAAATGCCTATAAAAAAAAAAAAGTTACATCTGTTGTGTTACATGTCAAATTTGACCCGGCTGAGAAATACATATTAAATGATGCCAAACCATCATGAATAACAAATAATACAAAAAAACAAAAATAATAGTAATAATATCCTATAAAAAATAGTATAATAATATTATGTAATAATATTGAAATTATGTTTCATGCCAAGAAAGCGTATTAACTTGAATTCAATTGTAGAGTGGCACACAGCAAATATGATCCCAAGCACAATGAATTGCTTGTTAATGAATTCAAACACGGGTCAAATTTGACCCACTAACACTAAAGGTGTAAACCCTTTTCTAACACATTAGAAGGGTTATGGGGGTTCTGTTGCTTTTGTGCAAGAAATTTTAAGTCCCTGAAAAAAAGAAATCACCTCTTCATTTGTTTTATCTGTGCGCATTTATTTTTACTTTATACCTAACATGACTTCAAGTTTGAGTTGTGAAAGTTGTTTTAGATTTGGATGAATGAACTGTACTGTTCAAGACTGTGGAAATGAGGTTGGGAAGGTCATGACTGAATAATGGGTTGTTTTTTTAAGATTACAGAGTATAGTGTAGGGACTGAAGAGGATTCAATTTTATAGTCCTTTTCATATACAAAAGCAACTGAATTTTAAATATATTTTAAAAATATCACTGTTTCAAAAGGCTTACATTTTCAAAATGTTCTGAATTTCCCAGACTTCTTTACATTTCTTGACTATATTTTACAGAATATGAACTTTCAAAATATTTTGTATTCTGATATTGGTTGGATAATCTATATAGCACTTGATTGATTGATTTATTGACTGATTGATTGATTGATTGATGAATGAATGAAACTGCATGCACTTTGATTGATTCCCAAATTTCAAACAGCTGGAAAATGATTTCTATAGACCTTTAAACAGGTTGGGCGTATGCCTTCAGCAAGAACATTTTAAAAGTCTTTGTTTTGACATGTTTTTTTGTGGTAAATCACAATTCTTTCACTCAAGTTACTCAGGTCATAATGAGGTTAAAAAGAATCACAAGCATCTCTTTTATGAATACAGTGTTTCAATCAGTATTCCAACTATAACAACACAGAAGTTACATTTACAAAAAGCAGGCATGACTGTGATGTGCCAAAATGGTGACAATCAGCTCCATGTTTATAGAAACTGATTATTTTCATGTAAGGTAGAGAACAGCATGCAGGTGAACTGACCCTTCGTAGAACTGGGGTTTGGGCAGGATTCTCTGCTGCACCAGCTGGAAGAGGAGCTGGCCCATGTGGTCCCGTGTGATCTGACTACACTCCAGGGTCGATTCCACCCCAATGCGCACAAAGATGTGCAACTGAGAGCCCAAGTTGAGCTCATCCACAGACTGGATAGCCTCCTACAGAAAACAAAGAAATATGATCAAGACTGGAAACTAGAGAAACAAAAAGGGGAATACATACACAGTCCTTTATTGAATGCATTTTAAAAAAGACAAATGCTAATGTTTGATAGAAGTAATTTCTGTTGGCCAAGTTAATAATCAATTATCCATTCATCATTAAATGCTACAAATGCAAAATGCATGCTTTATCTTAGTGAATGCTATAAATGCTAATAAAAAGTTAGTTATTTGAATAATAGATGAATCTGCAGGAGAAATCCCTGATTAATCCTTAAAATCCCTGTGAGCAGCAGTTTGTGGATGTTGTAGGAGGACAGCCTTGTTTGTTTGTTGATTTTTTCAAAACACAATCTTTCTTTAATTCCTAAGCAACAAGTTGAGTGCTTTTCCAGACTTTTGAACGGATCCCTTTTCACCCATAGATACATGGGTTAGCCAGACCTCCTGACAGACCATGGTAGACAAGAAACAAATTGCAAAATAAATGTAGTGTAAACCCCTACAATATAGATTCAAACGTTTGCACCTAAAATCATGGATCTTAGACGCCATGAGTCTCATTTACTGTTGATTTTCATGTGAATCTCAGTACCTTGTAATCATTTATGAGGAGGAACTCGTCGATGATGGAATTGGACTTCCTCTCTATCTCCTCCTCAGACAGGGCAGGTCTGCGCCATGTCTGTACCATTGGCCCAGGTTTCACTGTCAATGTAAAACAACAGTCACAACAGTGTCTGTCTCAGGTCTGTGTGAGTCTGTCTTCTCTGATTTACTGATATTTACATTCACTGGAGTAAAACTACTGTGAAAGAGGCTGTCAGAATGACATTTCTGACTGAGACTGCCATACTTGATGAAATACTATAGGTCAGCTAACAGAGAGGGGGCAAAGGGCTTCCTGTCTGCTGTTGGGCACAATAGCATGTCTGCAGGCTACAGGCACAGGTAGTCTGCTCATATGCCTGCAGGCTTCCTGAGTCACTGTAGCTGTGCTGATATGACACTAAGAGGAGGATTTAGACTATAGGCCTGACCTGGACATCTTTTGCTGTTCTTGGATAACAGCTGCTGGCACACTTTTCTCTGCTGCCTTTGCTCTTCAATCTTCACCTCCTTGTGAGTCTTCTTGATAGTTTCGGGCCCTGATGAAAATTTCGGGCCCTGGTTGGCTCCTTTGGACACCCAGTTGTGCTGTGGAAAGAGAACCACAATGACCTGAATCAAATAGCAATGTCAGATTCAAAGGTTTCAAACTGATTCTTTTTCTTGATTTAATGGTAACTTTAATATCTTGAGAGTATAAGCAGATTTTATTATACCAGATACATCTGTTCAGAAATAAAATAAGCTGTCGATCACAGAAGAATATCCTAAATTCAAGGAATGCACTGATACTGACAGACAAACATGTTAACATCATGTCTTGATCCTTCATTTTTGCTACACTTCCACACGGCTGAATATGCTGGTTTTGTTTTTAAACAGAGAGAACCCTGCACTGCCTAAGTAGCCTTGCTGATCTTAATTTCAAATTTGATCAGAGCAGCACTACAGGGCTTGAATCTGTGTTTTTACGTTTTGTAGTGGGAGACAGTGACATTGGTTCAAACAGCTTGTGTTAGGTAAGAGTTAGGAGGGAAATCACATTTAATCAGTGCAGATGTTTCTCTATTAGAAAAGCCTGATATTACAGTTGTCATGTTAAGTCATTTGCTGCTTGTTTATTTCTCTTTCTTGTGAGTCCATGTATTTGTTTCTGAGCCCAGTAAAGATTCATGTGCTCCCACAGTCTACTACTGAAGACATTGTATATGTAAACACGTAAATTCAGAATATCATCTGATCTTAATTTATTTTTGTTTTTTTAAATAAATCAGAAGCATTTGACATTAATCTTACCTACAATATAATTGTGTGATCTATGTACTAAGATTCAAGTTCCAAAGTCAGTAGCTAAATAAATAAATATGTAACAATACACTGTTCTGTAACGGTACAGGATTGAACAGAATCATCTAGAATTAATGGCTGAGATATTAAATCAGTTCAGAGGACATGCATTGTTTATGTTTTCTTGAAAATCGTGGTTCAGTAGTGTCTTTTTACTGTGTTAATTCACTATTTTAAACTATTATAAACATACAATGTCACAGCATTTTAGTGCATTGGCATGCAAATCCTTTAGCTTGCAGACCTTTTGTAATGAGTTAGCATTAACAGCATTAATGGACCTCACAACCTACTTTCCCAACTAAAAAAGGTGACATCATGTACTTCTGTGCAACAATCAGGATTTAACCATATTTGAATCAGAACCTGATGACAGGGATTGCTTGCTTATATTGCCAGGCCATCGTCAATCAAATCACACCCACACAGTCCTGAGGAAGAAGATAAGCTTTGTTTTTGGGAGTTTAACTCTTAATAAATAATACAACATGATGTTTTTTTGTTGATTATTTAGTCAGGTAAATTTAATCTTATAGAAAAATATTGAAGTTTTCATGGGATTTAAAAGGCAATTAGCTCCTCTGTCATCAAGCACATACAAGTAGTGTACAGTATGTGCCTCAGGTCCAGGTTTGCCTCTGTCCTAACTTATATTTTCCCACTGAGTTTTTCTCCCACCAGTCTCTCTAAAAAGGTGTTCAAATCCAAAAACAAGAGCAGTAGTAGATATCCATTTAGCAGATAATGACCAGAATACCCAATATCTTGTTCCAGAGGGTCAGAAAGATCAAGGAAACAAACCTCTGTGGGGAAAATTTATTGTGGACCAGAGATAGCCTGAACACAGGGCTGGACTTTGGACTCAGCTGTGTGACTGTGCAGATAAAACTAATATCATGTGCATCAATAACCACACACTCACCAATCTCAGGTCTATAACATCCTGTACCATTGACTGTATCTGAGGCGACGTATTCCTCTCCTTGACAATTTTCTTCATCAGATTGAAATACTGATCCATTCGAGGCTGATGAGAGAATGAAAGAGAGGGTTAATTTGAGACATTTATACAATAGCAAAAATAATTCAGTGCCACTGGCCTGAAAAGTATGGTGAAGACAACTTTGATATCATGTTTGAAGGCCTACAGTTTGATGACTTTACTGAAGTCAATTGTCTTTTCCAGGACAGTGGCTGGACTGCGGCCCTTGTGGAAGCAGGGATAGCATCTCTCGGAACAGCAAAATCATTTCTAGTGGCTTCAGCATCACCAGGACACATCAGTTGCATACGATAACAGCAAGCAGTCTATATAAGCTTCTTCAGACAGCTTACACTGATTACTGCAATGAAACGGCTGGTAACTCCCAGGAAATGTCCAGCTTTGAAACTTGGTGTGATAAGCCTCTTTCACACATACTTCCTGGTAAATTACTGGGATAACCTTTCAGGCACCACTAGTGATTTTCACTATTCACACCTGCAGCTACATTCAGGAACATTTAAGTGTTGCACCTTCTCACACATGTCATGGCAATGGCGGAATAGATGGGGAAAAGAAGGAGGGGGGCAGGGATCAGGGGGTGTAGGTTAGGTTGTGTGTATAGCAAGTGTGGTCGAGAGAGAGAGCAGGTGTGTGACGGGGGCTGCTAGACCAGAGCATACAGAGTATGAAGTAGCAGTATAATGTTAGCTGTGAACCTCAATGCAATGTGCGTATAGTTTTGGCTATTTGTTAATGAATAAATGCTCCCACTGTAGCTACATTTAGAGATGTTTCTGGTGGAGCAGCATGTCCACCAGTTAATCGGCAGGAGTGAATTTTAAATCCTTAAGTACAAACCACTTTGTCTCTGCTGTCTCTGTCTCATTTCTATGGATCTGACACCATGCATCTCCATTCTCTGTATGCCTGCTCACCAAAACTTTGCTCTGCTCCATAAGAGTAGTTAATGTTATGGATATGATTTAGATTGTGATATTAAAGATGAAATAATAATGTTAAATGGAACATGATGCTGTGATATTGTCACACCGAGCACAGACTTTTAAAAGGGAGCTGTTACTTGAATAGAGGAGACATTGCTATTTTTGTGTTGTGTTTAATTATTCAAATAAAATGTTCACAGTCTTTTGTAAAAGTTTGCTCATGTAACTAACTGTATTGCTTCCATAAAGCCATATCAATTATTCAAAGCTATTATTCAAATTTTAAATAATCAGCTTGAGCATAGCTCAGGGTCTGACGGAGCTTTGAAGAAACGATATGGCTTCATGAAAGCAATAGTTATGTGAGTAAACATTTACAAAAGACTGTGAACATTTTATTTAGAATATTTAAACACAACACAAAAAAGCAATGTCTCTTCTATTCAGCGGAGTCTGCCATACTGGCATTTTCCCTGAAATGTTACTAGGTGCGAAATTGGCGGTACAGATTTCCCTGAGTATCGATCCCTGCTCCCATTCACACATGACCCCATGCAGGAAATGTTCCTGAACATTTCAGGGATAGACTCCATGTGTCAAAGAGGCTATAGTTGCAAACAGCAGCAGTTTCAGTTCTGGCATCCAGTATTGTCAGTGGAGCTAGCAATTCTGCTACTGATCTGATCCTTCAGGGAGCCAACTTCATCTTGTACTGTCATTCATTGGCTGAGCTGATATCATACTTCTTTGCAAGCAACAAGGTGAACTATGCACAATGGCTTCCAATCCACCTGAGAGATATGCTGACCCTGGAAGAGAAACATTCATGGATGGCCCAGGAGTTCCGTAGTGGAAAATTTGTTGTTCACAAGTCGTACGGTGAGTTCTCAGCAATGTCGTTGACGCGGCTAATGAGCAGGCCAATGCAGTCATCAAGGCTGTTGGGGGAGCAATTGGCATCACTGAGGATCCATCAGCAGAACAGAGAATGTGATCTCAAGGAATTTTTTCGCCATGAGAACCATCCGTTCCTTGCTGCCCTGAGTGATGGTGGAAAGCTCCGTACCTGTCAGAAATCTCAGCTCGCTGCTATTCTTGAACCCCTTTTTAAGATCCCAAATATGGAACCAGATACTGATTGCATCATCATTGATGTTTCAGCATTGGTCAATAGTCTGTCACAGCAAACTTCAAGACATTTGAAGACTATGCAGAATTGGATGTCTTGCCCACCGTACAGGCATACTCAGCCAAGTGCAAATGGACAGATATTTGATGTATAACAGCCATCAAGTCTAAAGAGCGAGACAAGGTCAAAGTAAGGACATGGAGTCGCAGGGTGACAAGCACCGGTAAAGTCCCCTAAAACTGGCAGAACTTCCTCAGAGACAGCAACAACAAAACTGAGAACTTCAACTTCTTGCCAACAAGATAGCCCACATCTGCCACAAACATGATCATTGTAACCAAAGAAGAAGGCGATGCCAGCAATCACCTGATAAGCCTGGCTAAAATGGCTCCTTGTAGTCATTAGGAAGCTGACACTTTGTGAAGCTGATATTTGTGCATGCCAGCTAGGCAGTAGAGCAGGGCTGCAAAAGTATCCTCATCAAAGCCAGTGACACTGATTTTCTCATCATAGCGGTCAGTATTCTGCCAACCCTTCAATGGATTGGTCTTTAGCAGTTATGGATTACCTTTGGCCAAGGCCAGAACCTGAGCTGGATTCCCATCCCATTATCTATTTGTGTCTCATAGATTTCAGAGGAGCAAAGAATTCTCTTCTTCCATGCCTTCACTGGCTGTGATGTTGTGTCAGCCCTCTGTGGTAAAGGCAAGAAGACTGCATGAGGCTTCTGATGTTTTCAGCAAACTCAGCCCGTATCATCGTATAACAATAGATGATGCTGACATGAAGATCTTGGAAAACTTTGTGGTCATGATGTATGACAGGTCCAGTACAGCTGATGGTGTTGATGATACAAGGCTGGACATGTTTGCTTGGAAGCAGAGGCCATACAAAGCCATCCCTCCTACTTGAGCTGCTCTTCTCCAGTATGTAAAGCATGCTGCCTACTAGGCACGATTCATATGGGGTCAATCAATACTTTGTTAACCAGAAGCACAAAGTCCTGCCAACTGGGGATGGATCAAAAAAGGTGATTTGTGGCAGATCTTGTGGACTGATCTCCCCCTTATTGCAGAATGTTGCCAACAACTGTCCAAGAGTGGATGCAAATTTGAATGCCTTGGAAGATGCAAATGCTACAGCTTTGGTCTTGCTTGCACGGCACTGTGTAGCTGCAGATGTGAAGATTAGGCTCTGTTTCAACCCAGAGCATAAGTTAGTTGATTATACATGTAATGTACATTTACTCTAACAGAACTGTTGATCCTGGAATGTTCAGGTTATTCAGGTTACAGATGTCTTGAAAATTATACATTGATCCTAAAGTGTTCAGGTTACACATCACTGCATTTTACATTTTTACACTTTGTATGTTTTATGCTACGTAGTACAAATGCTATGTTCAGTAGTAACCAAATGATCATATTGAGCTCCTCATGTGCAAATAAAATGACAATTTTTGTACATCATTTCTAATAAAAGTTTTTCTGAAATAATGTTGTGTTTATACATATTTATCACATAACTTTAAAAAATATTCTGAGTAAATGGCAGAAGGAGGTATAAAAAGGATTTCTGATGTATACAATTGACACCAGAATCATCAAAATTGTCCCAGACAATGGTCCTTATTCACTAAAATGTGCATAGACATGTTCTTGCTTTGCTCATAAAATAAGTACACACACAAAATTACCACCAGATTCATGACGTGCGCACCAGCCAATTTTGCTCTTACTACCATGCATATGTTAGTGAATCAGAATCATTCTAAATTGACAGGCCCGTACCTGGTATTTAGCATACATAAATAGCGCATATTTTGCATACTACCATGCCCCCATTTCTCTATATAAGAAAAGCTCTGTTGAAGCGGTGCAGCAGTGGAGAGAACTGTCACTCATTGCAAAGAGGGCAGTGATGGTAAAAATGTAGAAGAACTTTACTGCTAGTGAAATACAAACAATAAGTTCAGAGGTAGAAGCCAAAAAAGGAAGGCAGATTTGGCTGGTAAACATGTCATGGGCACAACCATTTGGAGTCCAACTGTTAATCCTGTATACAACCTGCATACCTGTTGCACCACTACCACACAGTACATCCGTGACAAAACAGAAAGTAGGTAAATGTGTTGATCTGTGAGACTGATCTAAATAAATCTCTACTGCTGCGCCAGGTGCACATTGTGTTTCGTCTCTGTCTGCAAAAGGCTGTAATGCACTGAAAGCAAAGAGTCTCTCCCTGTGCCACTACTGAACTGTGAGGCTGTGAGGAACACTGAACACTGTCCAGCTGGGAGTCACTGATGTCTACAGGAGACCTGGTTATAGAAGGAATCAGCTGATGTGGGTGGCTTTGAGATCAGCTGCCATCAGGTGATGTAGTTGGGTTTGTGAGGTGAGCTTGACTGGCCTGCCTGAAGTAATGCTATGCTCAATTAGTCGTTTGGTCTATAAAATGTCAGAAAATGGTGAGAAATGTTGATCACTGTTTCCCAAAGCCCAAGGTGCAACCTCAAATGTTGTCCTGACCAACAGTGTACAACCCAAAGATATTCAGTTAACTACTCTAGAGGACTCAAAAAACCTGATTCACATTTAAAAAACACTCATTAAAAAAAAAGATTTTCACTTCATTTATATACCAGAGACTTCAGACACCTTGTTTTGGAGGCTGTCTGAGCTACTACAATCTCCTCAAAATTGCAATTCCAGCAGTGCCCATTCTGATTCAAGTGTGCAGACCTTGATACAGCAATTTTCTCACAAATTACGCTCAAACACAAACCTAGAATATTAGTAAGCATTAACTGCTCCTCTTCACTTCATAAAAGAACTTTTTTTTCCTGACTCACCTTGGCCTTCTCAAAGTCGAGGTCCTTGCCAACGGTGGTGAGCAGCGTACACAGGCACTCCAAAGACTCCTCGTGTTGGTCCTTCAGCAGCTTCACCACAGAATCGTGCATGATGGCCTCCGTCAACATCTTGAGCTTGAAAAGTTCACCAATTAACTTAATGTTGCCGATGGAACGCCTTTGGGCCTCATCTTTGGCCTCCTCCAGCTCCTCCTGAAGCTGCTTGTGTTCCCTTGACTGAGGGAGACAGAAGAAATGCCGCTATGTTACTTCTTATTTACAAAAATGCTCTACAAGAGGTGATCCAGAGTTTAGAGTTTCAGTCTCTATAGGATCACCCGTACTCAAAATATTTTGGAACAGTACAGAATCAGGTGTCACATTTGAGTAATTTGTAGGCCACATACCAATGCAGCAGAGTCCAGCTCTTTCTGCTTCCTCTCAAACATCACTTCAAACTCCTTCTGGCAGCGGTTTAGCAGCAGCTTGCGAAAGTGCACATAAGTGCCAGGTTGGTCTGTGTTTGGCACTTTGAGCTGTACATGAACAGTAGACATAATGGACATTGTAAAGAAACAGAACTATAAAGATGAGTTAAGTGATGAACTAAAACCTTTATGTTAAATGCTGAACAGTGAATCAGGTCTCTTGCAGTCAAGGCCACAAGACTCATGTAGTTTTCTGCAAGTTATACTGAAAGAAATTACTTCACAAAAGCACACAAAACGAATTTAATCATTTTTAACTTTGGATTTTTTTCATACTGAAAACCCTAGTGTATATGCTATTTGTAAGGTTATGAACTGATGGCAGTCAGTTTCTCTTAAGAAAAATAAAATGTTTGTCCCACATTCTTTTTAAAAGTATCTTAGTAAGTATATGGATTTTTAATAAATACTGACCCATTTGTAAAGATTATTTAGAGTTTAGTGATTTTTATGTATCACTAAACCAACAAATGTACCAACAAATGTAACTCCAAGTAGGGCAACAGCAGCCTTCTCTTCCTCTCCTACTGCTGAAGATAGTAGGTGTATACATCTTAAGATTTTTTTCTTGCAACCCATTGGTTTGAAATTCTGAAATTTTGAACCTTTCTAATTATTATTGTATTACAATTCCTGTCTTTTCCATATGATAAATGGACCATACTTGAAGTAAGCATTAGTCATACTTTTCCCCAACATCTTCTGGAAAAGTCAAATTATTACACCAGCAACCTTACAAACATGAGCCTGTTTATTTACCCTCAATTTTACAAACTCTTCCATTCTGATCAGTACAATGACTGTTTAGTGTCAGTGCTTACCCCCATGAGGCAGCGGCACATGTTTGCATAAACCACAGAGAAGCTGGGCTCACTGATGGCCTTCTCAAATACAAGGTCAACGACTCCTTTAAGCCTCTCTTCTGTGTTGATGGTCAGGTCCCTCATCTGCGTCATAAGCTGGCTGAAATTCTGAGGCATTAGCTTGTCCAGGATGCTGCGTACCTTCCTGAAGAGCTCCTGAGGGGAATTGATCAGAAAAGTTAGAGGTCACCAATCATATCTATCAGTCAACCTATTTGCTGACTGAAAATCTAAGTCTGTTGAAGGACTGGCTATTGTTGGTAGTTTTTGATAAAGTATACCACTTCTTATTCCACTTTAATGGAAGGAGTACTTTTCCTCACAACTGTCTGTTAATAATGTAAAGTAGGTTGATTGACTTGGTTAGAATTTCCAACAATTTAAAGCTCTTCAATCAAGAGGATTTTGAAATTAGTCTGGTTATGATAGCTGATGTTTTTTAATATTCCTTGATGTATCTTTTGTGCCTTTTGCCTGTGTGCATGTGTGTATCTTTTTGGTCCTACCTGTGTTTTCTGCACCTCTCGGTCCTCTGGGCTGGGCTCTCTCATTATGACAGGTTTCCAGGCATTTTCAGACTTGTTCAGCTGAACATCAATGTTCACACAACATGCAATGAAAGAACAAGTCACCATGATTACACAGTTTTTCTTTAAATCTGCCAACATTACATATTGTCCTGTTCAGAAGGGGAACAGAAGGGGGAGCAGTGATCTAATAATACTGGCGACAAAGCAAAAGGAGTCTGACTGGTGAGAGTGTGTGTGCATTTCTAACCCAATGGTGCCTTAAATGTGATCCTGAATTCATTAACTCCTGGAATCCATTGGTAGTTTCACCATAGCACACACTAGGTGCACCTTAATTGTATAACAGTTAAGCTGAAGTGTAACTGAAGAACAAGTTGAGCTCTCAAGGAAATTGCTCACTTTTATTATTTATTAAACTCTGAACATCAGTTTCATTTGCAGTGAAATGACAACTGAAATCAGATCATCACAGTTTATACATTGTACATTTAATTAAACAAAACTCAAAGGTTCATTTCTTTAGTTTTACTTCTACCAAGCTGTAAATCATGCAGTGATGGGGCCTATTTTGTAGGCTGAATAGTTTTCATGACAGGTAAACTGAATATCTTGTGTAAAATCAGTGGAGTGCCCCTTTAAGCCAGACTAAACCAAATAGAAAACAGGGAAAACCTGCATGATGACTGACAATGCTCAGTGCAAGGTTAACATGTCACTGGCTACAGACATAAAAAAGGTACAGAAATATACAAAGATTTACCTAATTATACAAAAACAAACTAAATGTGAAAAAGTCAAGGAAAAATAAAAGACATCATGATAAAAAGATACAAACTGGTAAAATAAGGCAGTTCAAGGCCTTGTCTTGTTTTTTGACCTCTGCAGTAATGCAGAATGTTTATTTGGGTTGTCTTATCCTCACTGACAATCCAGCTCGAATGATTTTTGCACATATATTAAGATAGGTTCTGTGAAAGTTTATTCAATGATAAGTAGAGGTGTTTTCTTGTCAAAGTAAAAAAAAAGATAGTATTCCTTGATCATGATCTAACTGCACTCTAACCTTTTTTGAAAATGGATTTTCAGATATGAAATTTATCTGTTTCTCTGTAGGAAGATCAAACAAAGGTCTTGAAAATGTACCATACAGGTAAATGCCCCGGACCTTTTCAGATGTTTGATGTTTGATTCTAGCAGTCACACCAACAGCCCAATAATCCCTCACCACCTCCACATCCCAGCTGTGTTTCCCAGAGAGTTCATATCCAAGAACAATCAAGTCGGATTGTCCCTCTGGGTTGTAAGGGAGCTGCTGAGCCTTCATTCTGGATGTCAAATGAGTCAAATTCTTTGATAGAGTAAAAGGTTTGCCACTTTTATTTGGGTCCAGAGTTAAAGGACCCTGCCACCATTGGCTTTTTGAACAGTATTTTGTAATTCTTTGTCTTTTTTGTGTTATTTGAGGCTTTTGTAGGTTGGTGTGTGTTGTTGATTGCATTTATTTACTGCTGGCTGTAAAACAAATTGCTCCTTGGGGAAATAAAGATTAACTTGACTTTACCTTGACCTTGATCTTACCTTGACAGGAGCTGAATGGAAAAAAAATGAGAATTTTTACTGAATAAGTAATTTACCAGTAATTAAACAACAGATTTTAGTGTCAAAATATGGCAAGGTGGAAACAGCAATACATTACTCACTGTACTGTATTATATTCCTCATCTTCCTCCAGACTGTGAACTGCAGGTTCTCCAGGTGTTTGGCCTCATCGATCAGGGCTCCTGATGGAGTCTCTGGTTCTGGCAGGTTGCACTGGGATCTGAAAAGATATTAGGTAGCCAAGGATCACCAGTGAAATATTCTGAAACACTATACTGATAGCATTTATGTTTGGAGCAATGCAGTGCAATGATTTTCTATAATGAGATAGGAAATCATTCAATCTAAGGAAGAAATAAATGAATGATAAAGTGCCCTCTAAGGTGCCCACACCAAGGAGAAAACATACAAAAGTTCTGTGATGACTGTCTAGTTATATGTAAATCAGGATGAAAATGCCCTATAGAGGGCCTCTATATGTGACAATTTGGATTGAAGTGCCCTCATGGTGCCCTTTCAGTGGAAGAAAATGTGATTGTGCCCTGTAAAAAAACCCCAAAATGAGAAAATATGATGTGCTCTTTAAAAGAAGAGGATGTAATGCAGTGCCCTATGATGCTGTTGTAGGATGGAAGGATGCACTGTATGGGAGAAAAACATTGTGAAGTGGGGGCCATCGATAATGACTAACACCAATGTATCAGGTGCCCTTTATATTTTTTCGCCCCTGCCCCTGAGACAGCCTGAGTCTGCCACTGGTCTAATATGTCTTCAGAAGTGTACATGAAGCCACTTACCGCTCCATAGAGGATTTGGCATTCTATTAAATGAAGAGAAAATACAATAACAAATCAATACATCAAATTATGCCATATGTTTAATATTTACATCTGGATATTGATTGACACAAGTGATCACTAATTACCAGCATTAATGAGATGTCTTCTTCTTTCATTTCTTGCTCCATGGTTTTGATTTTGTCTGAGAGTGAGGAGGACTCTGCAGTCAGATTTACAATCCTGATCCTCATTGCCTCACTCTTGAGTGTCGCCTCTTTCCTCACAGCATCAATCCTTGCAGCCTCTTCTGCCCGCAGGAACTGGTACAGCTTTTGAAACTCCCCTTTTATCGCCTCCTCAGTCTGCTGGGCTTGGAGCTGAGGAGAGACACTTTTCTGACTAAAGCAGACTACATGATATGTTGCTGGCTATCGCTGTAAACATCATGTTTGTGACTTACTGTGATGTGGCTGGCCATTTTATCACACTTGAGTTTTTCTGCTTCAAATGACCCCTGATTGCTTTTTAAATGAATCAGCTGAACCTTCAGTTTGGTCTATAAGAATAACAAGAACAAGAATAATCATTTCTAAAATTAGTATAAACAACTACCAAACCCAGGACCTCTCTCAGTTGCTATAGTAAACTATATTGCTTACCCTATGGTCTTGTGCTGCTTCATTGATGGGGACACAGTTATGTTTCTTATGTTTTTTTGCATCCCTACAAATCACACAGATGAGCTCTTGATCATCTTGACAGAAGAGCTTGAGTTTCTCATTGTGCAGACTGCAGAACTCTTTAGATCCTGTCGTAGCTCTCTGACTCCTCTCTTGTCTCAAGGTGTCAGAAAGATTTCTCAGTGCCAGATTAGGTGGAGGCTGAGCTATTGGAAATATTTCCTTACAGACCGGGCACGTCTGGACTTTACTTTGTCTCCACCACTCCTGAAGACAGTGCTTACAGAAGCTGTGACCACACAACAAGACTACAGGATCCTTAAATATGTCACAGCACACAGGACAGGAGCAGTCCACTTCAGATGGTGATTCATTGGCAGCCATTCTGTCGTTGTCTTCTGTGGATGTCTTTTAATGCTTGACTCTGACAGACAACTTACTTTCACTTTCACTTTCACAGATTCACTCGTTTTTGCTCAGACAGTAATTTAGTCGCGGTTTTATCAATAAACACCCTTGAAATGTCAGTATAAACACATACAAACGCACCGCTGGACTGTCTTCCCTTTTTACTTCTATTTTTAGGAGATTAACACGAGCAGTTTTTGGGAGTGACTTTGCAGTCACTTCTTCCTGCTTTCTGTGTGAAAAAGGAGGAGCTTTTCCTTTTTTCTTTATCTCTGAAGGTTCGCCCTGCCCTGTGTTGCACATTCATCTGACCAAAGGATAAGGAAAGAAATATTCCTGTTCATCAGATTTTTTCCTGTTTAGTCCTCAGTACTTTTGCTCAGATGTTTTGGCATGGTGAGTAAAAAATAAAAAAAGACTAGACTAATAGAACAGTAGCATTAACCCATACTCAAGAACAAATTGTGCTTTCACCAGTAGACTTTGCAGACATCACTGTTTTAAGGGAAGAGTAACCTGAAGCTGAAAAGAGCAGACACACATCACTTTTAGTGGGTAATGCTTTAGATTACAGTCTGCAGCATACAGCATAATTACTTACGGTATAATCTTTTGCACAACAGTATACCAGTACAGTACCAATACATATATAGTACTGTGCAAAAGTTTTAGGCACTAAAAGTAAAGTGAGAATGCTTCCAAAAATATTGCTATAAATTGTTTTAATTTATCAATTAACTTCTTACAAAGTTGAGTAAACAGCAGAAACCTAAATGAAATCAATATTTGCTGTGAGCAGCTTTACCTTTAAAACAGCACCAGTTCTCCTCGAACAGTTTTTCATGGTAACTTGCAGGTAGGTTGTTGGAGCCATCCTGGAGAAAGAATGTTCTTCTGTGGATTTATTATTTAGGCCATCTCAAGTGCTTCTTCATGAAATCTCAGAGTGACTCCATGATGTTGAGATCAGGGCTCTGTGGGGGCCATACCATACCATCTGTTCTTTATGACTCTAGCTGTATGCTTGGGGTCACTGTCATGTTGTGAATATTTTTGGGACCGATCAGACACCTCCGTGATGGTATTGCATAATGGATAAGAATCTAAACATCTAGGGTGCCTAAAACTTTTACACAGTACTGTATGTCAGTACAGGGGAACAAGATATGAAGTTATGGAATAAGGGGCTAACAAGTCAGGAACTTACAAAGAATTTATACTCTAGTTATTTTTAACTACTGGGTACCTATTCTATTATTACATAGTACAGTTTGACCATAAAACTGAACAAAAATCTGGATGTTTCAGGGAAGATGGAGTGATGACTTCTGCAGCACTTAATAAATCTGATGTAATTTTATTTCAAAATGACCTTATTACAAACCAACAGACAAACTACATTGTTCTTTTATCAATTTGGGGAACTTAAAATAACTATAGGTTTCATCAGTGTGTTTACCTTGGAACAAAGGTCAAGGAGACAGTGTATTATCATGGATACTGTCAGTCTCTGAAGATTGTCTCAGCTGTTATTCACCTCACCAACAATCTTCATTACTGGATGCTGGTTCCTGGCCTCGTTGGACAGATCGGTGGACAGAATTCATCCATCTTAGATGTCACTCATTTGTGTTTCGGTGTAAACACTTTGACAAGTTGTTAAAACGTTGAAAGTCTTCTCTCTGGCAATTGTGTCTGACCTGCATTACGGCTCTTCAATGTGCAAGCTTACCTTTTTTCAGCTCTGTGTACGGCCTCCTTTCATCCCAGGAAATAAAAACAAATATAGCAAGATAAAGCATATGAATCACAACGCACATGTATGGTTCATATGCTCTTCTGACAGCAAACTGTGTAGTTAATTTAGTTTGTTCTTCCATGTTTTGAGGCAAGTAAAATTGAAACAACCTGTTCTCACATTGTTCTCTGTAGTTACAGACTAAGTTGTATATATGCAGTAGTAGTTCCCCACTTGTTACATGTAGTTACAGGACAAGTACAGGGTATGCAGGCTGTAATCTTAAGTGTACATTGTATGCCTTCTATCATATTAAAAACATCCTTAACTTAAAACCTTTATGTAACATACATAAATAAATTAGAAACCTCCAGGAACAAATAGCATTGAATTCTTTATTTTTCTTGCATTGCTTCCTCATTTTGTTCTGTTTCATCTTCTACTCCTGATGAAGATGACAGTGTTGAGGTTGAGATGAGTTGATTATCCCGCTTATACCATGGTCATTTGCCAACAATATAAAATAAAAGCATTCTCAAATTTTTGGTGAAAGTTACACTCAAAATCGAAAGGTTACAAAAGGTTACAAAGCTTACTGTTGTCATGACAACTTGCCACACTGCCAGCCTGCACCGAGGCTTAAAATTCACGTCAGGTGTCATTAAGCATAAACGCAGAGTATGTCTCCAAATCAGTGATCTTTTGTTTTTTGTACAGAAACAGTGTATAAACTTGCCGACAGAATGAATCAATTAACCAATTAATGTTATCAAAAACGAGTCAAAAATGTCTAGGAGGCATGTTTTGAAAGTAAAAAGGATCCTTGGTGCTCTTTTGAGGGACCACATTGATAACTAATTAATTCATTTGTGTGGAGAGAAAAACTGACCTTCAAATAAAAGGGAGATTCCTATCAAATATCTGAAAATTACACACTTACAAATTGAAAACTCGCTCATTTCTGTCATCAATGCCAAATCATCAGCACATCATGAACCAATAAGAAAAGAAGATTTTGAAGCAGAGTTTTAATTTCCATAATATCAAACTAATTAAATTGTTCTGAAACACAATAAAAGTTAACATGGGTTAGACATGTCAAGATACTTATATTTTACACATTTTATAGCATTTTTAACTATTTTAGACAATCTTTGTGAGTAAAAAGGGGAAAGGAAGAGAGACAATGTTGAGTGAATGTTGTTGAGTGAATCTTTTTGGAATCCAATGACTTCTTGTTAGGCGCCATTATTTATGTTGTCTGTCACATCTATATTGTATGTTAGTATGACTTTAGCACCAATTTTGAGCTGTAAGAAAATTGTAATGGTGTGTTCATTACCATTCTTGCAGCATCTTGTTTGGGAATAACTTTGCTCTTGTTCTGTTGGTTACTAAAGCATGTAATTCTATCAATTCACCTGGAAGTTGGTTTACTTTAGCGGTATTGACTTTACTGACAATTTTGTTGTTTCCTGTAATCAAGAGAGCATTTTCTGGCAAACCAGGACTGTTTCTGGTGTGTATTCAGCTTTTCAAAAGTGTTATATGAATGTCTGTATATTTGCCTGTCCTTTTTATATTTAGTAAATCAGCATATTGTCAATCCTGACTATCACTGTAACAAATTGGCCACAATTTCACACATTGACCATACGCAGTCCAGCCATATACTAGATTTTGACCTAGTCTTGTTTTAGCTCTTGCTTCCCCCTTTAGCCCAAAGTAGCTTTGTATTACCCAAAAGTGTAAAGTCCAGGGAAGCTATTTATTTCACAATTATTATTTTGTTATTATAATTAATTATATTGTTATTTCTGTTTTCTTTTTCTCATTGTGAGCATCTGCAAATGTTAAATAACTTTCATATTTGCAGTCCTTAAAAAAAATAATAAATCAAAGAGTCCAGAATCCATGTATCTTCTTAGTGTCTTCTTAAAAAGTAACAAAAAAGTTAAAGTTTAAAACAAAAACATTTTCTATGTATTATATTTAGTATTTCTGCCATTGTAAACCAAACTCAAAATGGCGGCATGTTTTAGAACCATACCACAGAAAAAATGACGATCTGCCCACATACCCATTGTGAATGTTTGTTTTGCTGTAAGGATGCAGATCTGCTCTGTTGTGTCCCAGGGATCTTTCCCTCATCAATCATCTTCAGACTCTTCCTCTGCCTCCCGCAGCCAGGTGAAGAAGGCTCTGACAGACTTGAGGGCCACATCCTTACCCTGCTGCTCGGCAGGGTCTTTGCTCATCTCCCACTTGAAGAAAGCGTCCTCCGAGATGACGTCTTCATCAAACAGACAGTCAAAGTACATCCGGAGAAGGTCTGACAGACAGACAGGGAGAGAGAGAGAGAGAGAGAAAATATGCATTACATCAACACTCATCTTGTGTGTCGTGACTGCCTCTCTCTCTCTTTCAGTGTTTCCTTTCTGCAGCTCTACAGTCCCTTTCAAATAAAGACAAAATATGCCAAAATAACTCTTAGAGAATAAACATTCTAGTGACTTTCCAGAATGGCTTCAAAATTGTAATTTTGTTTTTCAAAGTGTTGGATTTTGAACCGAAGCACACATCTCTGAGCCATCTAATAACAACTTTAATTGAGAGCTACCTAAGAAATTATACTAAAGATTAAATATGAATTCCATTATAGACAATGGCATACTTTTGTGTTTGGCTCTTTTATGCTCACACTGCATAATAGCAAGTGAATCTGAGCTTGTAAACAAGTCACATGGACTCCAAAGTAGTTTGACAGAATTTTGATAACTTGTGATCCTGTAAGATTAAAGCCCTTGAAAACTTTCAAATCTTAAATCTTAATTTTCTCTGTAAGGTACTGTTCATTTAAGGTTTAACGTCATCAGAACTGAGTATGTGGGGTTTTGATCAGTACAGTAGCCAACTCCCTGTCCATATAACTACTTTACATGACCAAACCTAAATCAAGTAAATGTTAGCAAGAACCATAATATTGAGATTCAAAGTTCTGTTAACTGCTGTTTCAAAGGTCAAGAATGAATGAGCTTTAAATTTAAACTTTTAAGCCAGCATAACGCAAGAAGTTACTGACATGCTCAGAAAAGATGGAAATTTGAACATCTACAATTCCTGAGATTATATTACCAACATTAGTTTAAACTGATTAAAACATTAGTGATAAACAACTAAGGTATTGCTTGTAACCTCAACTTAATGTTCTCTGAAAAGAAATGTGGAAAAAGAAGATGTAAAGAAAAATGAATCTTTCACTGTGAGGAGGTAGGAGGAGCGAACTCTTAACGCATCACTTACTTGGAGGCTGATTGAGGGAGACTATCAGCGCCTGAAGTGCATAAAGTGCTTGCAGCTGTCTCTCAGTGTCTGATTTAAGGTATTTCATTAGTACAGGCGATCTCCTCTGGATGACGGCCGTGTCCACTCGACAGTTGGTCTTATCATCTGTGTAGTAAAGCAGGAGGCAGAGTGAGTGCACGCTGAGCTGCTTCGTTCAGTTCAGTAGTGTAAATATTGCGATCAATGGTGAGATTTTAGCAGCATAGAGAAGTCTCTCCTCCAGGTGGTGGAGTGCTTACCTTTCACTGCTCCCTTACAGACAGCTGTCATCAAAGCCCTCAGGAAGGGAGATGAGCTCATCTGAGATTCATCTAGATTTGCCTGGAAAATGCAGCACAGAGGATAAAACACAGACAATCTGTCAATTTCACATGGCTCAACACATCTTAGCAGTGATGCTACTGAAGAACAACATCATGGCATGGCATGCCTAAACTGTGGTGCAAAGACAGACCTTTGTATCATTTAGTATTTCTTGGATGATGTCCTCAAGACAAACACTTAAACGGGACATATCATGCATATTCCACGTCTATATTTATAATCTGGGGCTCAACTGGAATATCTCAGCATGATTTACATTTAAAAAACTATTAGTTATTTTATACTGGCCCTTTATGCAGCCCCTCAGTTCAGCTTCTATCTGAAAAAGGCCGTTTAAGTTCCTGTCTCTCTATAAGATGAGCCCACACTGTTTTGATTGGTTAGCTCCCAGAAGCTGCCCCTCAGCAGATTTCTGCCAGCTTCGGAGGCTACGTAAATAACCACAAAAAAGTGGTAGGATTTTACTTCTTTTTCCCATTCTTTACTTGAAATGGAAACTTCTCAAATACATCTGTACATGTCTGAGCTGAAATCTGATCCAAAATAAGCGAGTGGACAACATGAACAATCCGTTGAACAACCTTAGCAACAATCTTAGCTACAAAGACTACGGAGTGAGCAGCAGTTTGTGGGCATGCATGAACAATCTGACATCATCATGAGGAGGAACTAGAGGTAACTTTGCAAACAAAGCGCTTAGAGAAGGCTGAAGCCCTGGCTTTTGACATGCAGGGACCTTTTTTACGTACGTACACTTCACCTGAAAAAATTTCAGAGATTGCAGTTCAAGAGATTGCAGTTAATATCTCCATTATTTCCCATGTAAACACAAGAGTGGTTTAACCTTTCTCAACTTGGTACTGTGGCTCACCATGTAACCATGGCAACCACAGAAATGACTCCAAGGAAAACTATGCAGAAGCTTATTTTAGTGGTATAAGAGTTCCCTGAATTATACACCTCCTCACCAGCAGTGAAAAAATATATCAACCAACAAAAATGGCCTGAGAGCGACCTCAATTTCAGAGTTTGATTATCTCTGATCTGAGCCACTACAGTGTTTGTGGCCAATATTAGTTAGTTTAACTCCCCATATTAATATTCATATTCATAATTCATATTGAGTTATTCATAAATTATTCTTTTATCACATTGTTACTTCAACACTTTCTGCTGATTAGTGAATGCTACATGTAAATGAGCTGTATCAGAATTCTCTAAGTCATAAAAATAGGCTGCCTTGAGTTTTAGCCACTATCTTGCAGAGTTTGGATAATGGTTTGTCTTTGAGAAATGTCTGCATACATTTGTCACTTCTCATACCTCCACCCAGTCAAAGATCTGCTTGTCGCTGGCCATGTCCTCCAGGAGGAGTCTCTCCAGCTGGCGGCTCAGCTCCTCAGGAGACAAGATCCTTTTAGAGAGAGTCGTCTCAGGGCCGGAGCTGTCCGACAAAATGAACTGGAGTTTCTGTTTGTATCACAGATGTGATGAGGGAGTGACAAACGAGGGAAAGATGATTAAATGGACAACAGGAATGAGGAAAGGTTAGAATGTGCTCTTTATCAGCTTGTTGTGTTAAAGAAGTATTAAGAAAGCAGATGAATAGTGACTGAGTTTTCCTATAATACTGATATTTCTTGATTTGAAACCCTTCATCACCAACCTGTTGTGAGATGAAAGCCTGGACGTCTTCTCCCTCTGGGAGGAAGTCAGTCCAGTTGAGGCCAGATTCCCTCCACAGAGAACCCACCATAGTCCTATCGTTCTGTGGAGACAAGATGAGACAACGTCACACCTCACTTCTCTGAAATATCTTCATCCAGTTTCCAGCAGCGGGAAGGAAAATTTCAGCAGTGTAGACTGAATAGACTGTTTCCCAATTTACAGTGAAAACACATTACTTGATGAATAAATAAAAACTGTCCCTAGAAAGCATATTAATTTGTTACAAGTCACAAGGGCAAAATAACTTTTTACTGGGATGCACATTTAACACAACTGATTAATGTTAATAATAGTAGTGAATGAATAATCAAATCCTTTGTAGTGCTTAATAAAGTGTATTATTTTGTCCTTTCACTGGGCTTTAACATTCAAATAATACATGACCAAATATCTATCACAAAGTGAAAGAACAGAACAGTATTTCTTTAGAGGGCTGCACATTATATAACCCACAAAACAGTCAATTCTTAATCTTTTTAGACATTTAAGTGAATGATCTATCTATTAATTGTGCATGTCCCTAACTTTATAGATGATTATACACCACTGGCTTTGTAATGAGAGCAGGTAATATAAATGTGTGCAGAATGAATAAAAAAAACAATAAAAGGTCAAAGTGTTGCTTACCATTTGTTTGCATAGTATGTGCAATACTTCAGAAATTAAAATCCCAGCTTTTCCTACAGGAATCAAAGGTTTGCTTAATTCACTGTGAACAAACAGAAACGACAGAAATTAAATGCAAGTCTGCCCAAATATTTTTCATCATACAGAGGGATAGAAAAGACTAATTGCTCAAACAACTTTTATGCTACTTTTATGCTACTCATTCTCAGTGGGTGTTGTGCTCCCCCAGGGTTGTCCCTTGTCATCAATTCTGTTTGTGATTTTAATGTATAGAATGGGAGAGGAGAGTGTCCGGTTTGGGGACCTCAGGATTGCTTCTTTTCTTTTGCAGATCATGTGATTCTTTTGGCTTCAACACACCGTGACCTTCAGCTGGCAGAGGGACGGTTTGCAACCGAATGTGAAGTGGACGGGATGAGAGTCAGCACTTCCAAATCTAAGGCCATGATCCTCTGCCGGAAAAAGGTGGACTGTTCACTCTGGGTTGGGAATGAATTGTTGCCCAAAGTGAAGGAGTTCAAGTATCTCAGGGTCTTGTTCACAAGTGAGGGTAAGATGGAGCGTGAGGTTGACAGACAGATCAGTGCAGCATCAGCATTAATGTGGGTGTTGTACCAGACTGTTGTGGGGAAGACCTGACCAAGGAGACAAAGCTCACAATTTACCAGTCGGCCCCAACCCTCACCAATAGTCAAAAGTTTTGGGTAGTGACTGAAAGAATGAGATTGCAGATACAAGTGGCCAAAATGAGTTTCCTCTGGAGAATGTTTGGCCTCAGTCTTAGAGATAAGGTGAGGAGCTTGGACATCGAGGGTAGCTTGGAGTAGAGTCGCTGCTTCTTCTCATCAAAAGGAGCCAGCTGATGTGGTTTGGGCACCTGATTAGGATGCCTCCTTGATGCCTCCCTCTGGAGGTGTTCCAGAGATGTCCAACTGGCAGGACATCCCGGAGCAGACCCAGAACATGCTGGAGGGACTACATATCTCTTCTGCCCTGGGAACGCCTTGGGATCCCCCAGGAGGAGCTGGAGGGTGTTGCTGAGGTGAGGGATGTCTGGGTTTCCTTACTCAGTCTGATGCCACCGCGACCCGGTCCCGGATAAGTGAGAGAAAGTGGATGGATATATAGATGGATAGTTTGAAATTAATTCATCTTGGAAATGATCAGAAGAGAGAGGAAAATCATATTAACTAGAAAAACTGGGTCCAAAGGATGACAATTATGTGGCTTTTTTGATCAAATAAAAGTGGTTTGCTGGGGTGGTACACAAAGCAGTTTGAAAATTTCAGCTAGTTCAGCACTGAGGCTGTGCATACTGAGGTAATCAAAATACGACTGGCTGTTTTAGTGGCTAATTGAGCATCAAGTGAATGACTCAAGAGTAGACATCTCAGTACCTAAAGAGTTCTCTCATAGAGAAGCCCCCTTCTCTCAGGACAGGGCTGAGCAGCTCGGCCAGGTACAGCCAGATATGGGGAATGTCGATTTCCATATCGTTCACTTGCTCCAGCATGTCTGCAAACCTGAAAAAACAAACAATTATTAGTTAGGACATGTGAAAGTAAACTAACATGAAACATTAAGATTTATAATTTATTCACTTTGTAATTGTTTCTATTGTTACTATATGAATTTGTTACTGTGTTGATCCAAAATACCTTAGAAGAAAATGTGTTGCTATATGTTGCCAGGAGATTTATAGCACATTCCTGGGAGAGTGTTCGAGGGGATGGAGAAGACATCCTTTCCCCGAGTGTCCTGTTACCATTTGTGTTACCATTTCTGTTTCCATGGAAGGTAATACTGGTGTTAAACTCTGACCCTTGCTAGAACTCAAACTTTTCTGGCACATCCAGAGTTTGCTGTAGGTTGACTGCTTTTTGGATACACATTGGGAACCAACCCTCAAGGTTTCTTTGTTTCTGTGAATGCTATTAAAGAACTGCT
The DNA here is from genome assembly GCF_914725855.1 of Thunnus albacares. Taxonomy (NCBI): domain Eukaryota; kingdom Metazoa; phylum Chordata; class Actinopteri; order Scombriformes; family Scombridae; genus Thunnus; species Thunnus albacares. The sequence continues at coordinate 15,361,204 of NC_058121.1, read as the reverse complement.
GCACCCTTCCCTCCTTTGAGACAATTCCTTCTGACATCTGTGTTGGAAGGTAATGCCTCCATATATTGTCACAATATATTAATCGAATACATCAGTTTTTTGTGTATTATTTCATAATGTTGAGTGTTGAGTGTTTGCAGGCAGTTTCCATGACAGACACCACTAAAAAAATGAAGATATTATGGTTCCTGTGATACAGAAAGTCACAACTATACTCACACATATGAGTATCAGCATATATAAGGCCTCGAGCTGCTCAAACCACCTATAAGCAACTAATTTATAGGAAACAAAAAACCTGTGATTTCTGAAAGTCATTATTTAAATTCTTTGGGTTCTGAGCAAGAAATTGTAAGTCCCTGAAAAAAAGAAATCACCTCTTCATTTGTTTTATCTTTGCTCATTTATTTTTACTTTATACCTAACATGACTTCAAGTTTGAGTTGTGAAAGTTGTTATAGATTTGGATGAATGAACTGTACTGTTCAAGACCGTTGAGATGAGGTTGGGAAGGTCATAACTGAATAGTGGGTTGTTTTTTTAAGATTACAGAGTACAGTGTAGGGACCAAATAAGATTCAATTTTATAGTCCTTTTTATATACAAAAGTAACTGAATTTTAACAGAAAAACATCCCTGTTTCAAAAGGCTTATGTTTTCAAAATGCCCTGAATTTCCCAGAATTTGGTCTTTCCCCAGATTTCTTTACATTTCTTGACTATATTTTACAGAATATACATGAACTTTCAAAATATTATGTATTCTGATATTGGTTGGACAATATCAGCTTGGCCAAAATAATCTAAACAGCACTTGATTGATTGATTGATTGATGAATGAAACTGCATGCACCTTAATTGATTCCTAAATTTGAACAGCTGGAAACATGTTGGGCGTATGCCTTCAGCAAGAACATTTTAAAAGTCTTTGTTTTGACATGTTTTTGTGGTAAATCATAATTCTTTCACTCAAGTTACTCAGGTCATAATGAGGTTAAAAAGAATCACAAGCATCTCTTTTATGAATACAGTGTTTCAATCAGTATTCCAACTATAAAAACACAGAAGTTACATTTACAAAAAGCAGGCATGACTGTGATGTGCCAAAATGGTGACAATCAGCTCCATGTTTATAGAAACTGATTATTTTCATGTAAGGCAGAGAACAGCATGCAGGTGAACTGACCCTTCGTAGAACTGGGGTTTGGGCAGGATTCTCTGCTGCACCAGCTGAAGGAGGAGCTGACCCATGTGGTCCCGTGTGATCTGACTACGCTCCAGGGTCCATACCACCCCAATGCGCACAAAGATGTGCAACTGAGAGCCCAAGTTGAGCTCATCCACACACTGGATAGCCTCCTACAGAAAACAAAGAAATATGATCAAGACTGGAAACTAGAGAAACAAAAAGGGGAATACATACACAGTCCTTTATTGAATGCATTTTAAAAAAAGACAAATGCTAATGTTTGATAGAAGTAATTTCTGTTGGCCAAGTTAATAATCAATTATCCATTCATCATTAAACGCTACCAATGCCTGCTGCTTGGCGATCATCCCACATCCACAAAACTCATTCACAGCATAGCCTGCAGGCAGACTGATCTGCTCCGCGCTGGGACGCAAGCCTGCACACCACTGGACTCAACATGGCTGCAACTCTGGATTCAGCAGAACGGCCTTATCTTTGCCACAACGCTTCAAACAAAGTAGGCATGAACCTCAACTGTTTTTGATCAAGAGTTGATGTCGGATCAGAAATAAGAAATTATTATTTCTTAGAGAGGTTAATGTCCCAAAGCCCCTTCATTTTGTTATGACTTCAGATCATGTACTTCACTATCGTCCACTGAGTTTAGGTTCATATTATCATTTAAAGATCTTTTATTCACTCGTTTTGATTATTTTCTGTATCATGTATTCTTCAGACATTTTGCTATTAATAAATGTCTCTTTTATTATTAAGAAGTTGTCTGTTTGTGTCCTTTGAGAAGCAGAAGACAAGTAGTCAATGTTATTGAAGAGAGTTCAATTTCAGATGTAAGACTGACTAATCAAACATGTTTTTCCCTTCAGTCAAGAAAGGTGGTGCCCTGAATTTAACAAGTGACAAATTGTAAAATAAATGTAGTGTAAACCCCTACAATATGCATTCAAACGTTTGCACCTAAAATCATGGATCTTAGACGCCATGAGTCTCATTTACTGTTGATTTTCACGTGAATCTCAGTACCTTGTAATCATTTATGTGGAGGAACTCGTCAATGATGGACTTGGACTTCCTCTCTATCTCCTCCTCAGACAGGGCAGGTCTGTGTCGTGTCTGTACCACTGGCCCAGGTTTCACTGTCAATGTAAAACAACAGTCACAACAGTGTCTGTCTCAGGTCTGTGTGAGTCTGTCTTCTCTGATTTACTGATATTTACATTCACTGGAGTCAAACTACTGTGAAAGAGGCTGTCAGAATGACATTTCTGACTAAGACTGCCATACTTGATGAAATACTATAGGTCAGCTAACAGAGAGGGGGCAAAGGGCTTCCTGTCTGCTGTTGGGCACAATAGCGTGTCTGCAGGCTACAGGCACAGGTAGTCTGCTCATATGCCTGCAGGCTCCCTGAGTCATTGTAGCTGTGCTGATGTGACGCTAAGAGGAGGATTTAGACTACAGGCCTGACCTGGACGTCTTTTGCTGTTCTTGGATAACAGCTGCTGGCACACTTTTCTTTGCTCCCCTTGCTCTTCAATCTTCACCTCCTTGTGAGTCTTCTTGATAGTTTCAGGCCCTGATGAAAATTTCGGGCCCTGATCGACTCCTTTGGACACCCAGTTGTGCTGTGGAAAGAGAACCACAATGACCTGAATCAAATAGCAGTGTCAGATTCAGAGGTTTCAAACTGATTCTTTTTTTTGATTTAATGGTAACTTTAATATCTTGAGAGTATAAGCAGATTTTATTATACCAGATACATCTGTTCAGAAATAAAATAAGCTGTCGATCACAGAAGAATATTCTAAATTCAAGGAATGCACTGATACTGACAGACAAACATGTTAACATCATGTCTTGATCCTTCGTTTTTGCTACACTTCCACACAGCTGAATATGCTGGTTTTGTTTTTGAACAGAGAGAACCCTGCACTGCCTAAGTAGCCTTGCTGATCTTAATATAAAATTTGCACTACAGGGCTCGAATCTTTGTTTTTACGTTTTTTGTTAGTGGGAGACAGTGACATTGGTTCAAACAGCTTGTGTTAGGTAAGAGTTAGGATGGAAATCACATTTAATCAGTGCAGATGTTTCTCTATGAGAAAAGCCTGATATTATAGTTGTCATATTAAGTCATTTGCTGCTTGTTTATTTCTCTTTCTTGTGAGTCCATGTATTTGTTTCTGAGCCCAGTAAAGATTCATGTGCTCCCACAGTCTACTACTGAAGACATTGTATATGTAAACACATAAATTCAAAGTATCATCTGATCTTAATTTATTTTTGTTTTTTAAATAAATCAGAAGCATTTGACATTAATCTTGCCTACAATATAATTGTGTGATCTATGTACTAAGATTCAAGTTCCAAAGTCAGTAGCCAAATAAATAAATATGTAACAATACACTGTTCTGTAACGGTACAGGATTGAACAGAATCATCTAGAATTAATGGCTGAGATATTAAGTTCAGAGGACATGCATTTGTTTGTTTTCTTGAAAATCATATTTCATGGCAGTTGTGTGGTTGCTTACTAATATTGCCAGGAAATCGTAAATCAAACTACACCCACACAGTCCAGAGGAAGAAGATTAGCTTTGTTTTTGAGAGTTTAACTCTTAATAAATAATACAACATGATGTTTCCCCCCCCCCCCCCCAAACTGTAACTTTGTTAATTATTTAGTCAGGTAAATTTAATCTTATAGAAGAATATTGAAGTTTTCATGGGATTTAAAAGGCAATTAGCTCCTCTGTCATCAAGCACACACAAGTAGTGTACAGTATGTGCCTCAGGTCCAGGTTTGCCTCTGTCCTAACTTATATTTTCCCACTGAGTTTTTTCTCCCACCAGTCTCTCTAAAAAGGTGTTCAAATTCAATAACAAGAGCAGTAGTAGATATCCATTTAGCAGATAATGACCAGAATACCCAATATCTTGTTCCAGAGGGTCAGAAAGATCAATGAAACAAACCTCTGTGGGGAAAATATATTGTGGACCAGAGATAGCCTGAACACAGGGCTGGACTTTGGACTCAGCTGTGTGACTGTGCAGATAAAACAAATATCATATGCATGAACAACCACACACTCACCAATCTCAGGTCTATGACGTCCTGTACCATTGACTTAATCTGAGGTGATATCTTCCTCTCCTTGACAATTTTCTTCATCTGATTGAAATACTGATCCATTCGAGGCTGACGAGAGAATGAAAGAGAGGGTTAATTTGAGACATTTATACAATAGCAAAAATAATTCAGTGCCACTGGCCTGAAAAGTATGGTGAAGACAACTTTGATATCATGTTTGAAGGCCTACAGTTTGATGACTTTACTGAAGTCAATTGTCTTTTCCAGGACAGTGGCTGGACTGCGGCCCTTGTGGAAGCAGGGATAGCATCTCATGGAACAGCAGAATCATTTCTAGTGGCTTCAGCATCACCAGGACACATCAGTTGCATACGATAACAGCAAGCAGTCTATATAAGCTTCTTCAGACAGCTTACACTGATTACTGCAATGAAACAGCTGGTAACTCCAAGGAAACGTCCAGCTTTGAAACTTGGTGTGATAAGCCTTTTTCACACATACGTCCTGGTAAATTACTGGGATAACCTTTCAGGCATCACTAGTGATTTTCACTATTCACACCTGCAGCTACATTCAGGAACATTTAAGTGTTGCACCTTCTCACACATGTCATGGCAATGGCAGAATAGATGGGGAAAAGAGGGAGGGGGGCAGGGATCAGGGGGTGTAGGTCAGGTTAGGTAGTGTGCATAGCAAGTGTGGTCGAGAGAGAGAGAGCGGGTGTGTGACGGGGGCTGCTAGACCGGAACATACAGAGTATGAAGTAGCAGTATAATGTTAGCTGTGAACCTCAATGCAATGTGTGTATAGTTTTGGCTATTTGTTAATGAATAAATGCTCCTACTGTAGCTACATTTAGAGATGTTTCTGGTGGAGTGGCATGTCCACCAGTTAATCGGCAGGAGTGATGAGTGAATTTTAAATCCTTAAGTACAAACCAGTTTGCTGTCTCTTTTCCACGGATCTGACACCACGCATCTCCATTCTCTGTATGCCTGCTCACCAAAACTTTGCTCTGCTCCATAAGAGTAGTAGTGATGTTATGGATATGATTTAGATTGTGATATTAAAGATAGAATAATAATGTTAAATGGAACATGATGCTGTGATATTGTCACACCGAGCACAGACTTTTAAAAGGGAGCTGTTACTTGAATAGAGGAGACATTGCTATTTTTGTGTTGTGTTTAATTATTCAAATAAAATGTTCACAGTCTTTTGTAAAAGTTTGCTCATGTAACTAACTGTATTGCTTCCATAAAGCCATATCAATTATTCAAAGCTATTATTCAAATTTTAAATAATCAGCTTGAGCATGGCTTAGGGTCTGACGGAGCTTTGAGGAAACGATATGGCTTTATGAAAGCAACAGTCATGTGAGTAAACACTTACAAAAGACTGTGAACATTTTATTTAGAATATTTAAACACAACACAAAAAAGCAATGTCTCTTCTATTCAGCGGAGTCTGCCATTCTGGCATTTTCCCTGAAATGTTACTAGGTGCGAAATTGGCGGTACAGATTTCCCTGAGTATCGATCCCTGCTCCCATTCACACATGACCCCATGCAGGAAATGTTCCTGAACATTTCAGGGATAGACTGCATGTGTCAAAGTGGCTATAGTTGCAAAAAGCAGGTGCCCAGTTTCAGTTCTGGCAGCTAGTATTGTCAATGGCTGAGCTGATATCATACTTCTTTGCAAGCAACAAGGTGAACTATGCACGATGGCTTCCAATCCACCTGAGAGATACGCTGACCCTGAAGGAGAAACATTCTCGGGCGACCCAGGAGTTCCGTAGTGGAAAATTTGTTGTTCACAAATCATATGGTGAGTTCTCAGTGATGGTAAAAATATAGAAGAACTTTACTGCTAGTGAAATGCAAACAATAGTTTCAGAAGTAGAGGCCAGAAAAGGCAGATTTGTCAGGTAAACATATCATTAGCGGAAACGGTTTGGAGCCAATTGTAAATCCTGTATACAGCATGCAAAAAGTAGGTAAATGTGTAGATCTGTGAAACTGATCTAAATAAATCTCTGCTGCTATGCCAGGTTTGCATTGTGTTTTATCTCTGTCCACAACAGGCCATGATGTACTGAAAGCAGAATGCCCCTCCCTGTGCCACTACTGAACTGTCAGGCTGTGAGGAAACTGAACAGGCTGCTAGTTGACCAGCTGCATATATCACAGCCAGATCTGATGGGGAAATTAATTGGTGTCACATTCCAATATGGAAATTCCGATATATAAGCTATAGTCATCTAAAAGTGGGAGCAGAACAATTGTAATCTATTATTTTCATTACATTTATGATGATTATTAAGGGATTATAGTGTCTTAGCTATTAAATTTATGATTAATAAAATAAATTGTGTATTATCTGCAATTTCACACTTTTAAGTGTTTAGACCCAGTCATTTAAAAAAAAAATCTAATATACTGTTTACATTGAATAAATATTGACTATGTCATTTTTTAAGACTGGGATATTTATGATTTGTGCGTGTACATGGTCTAAGGCAGTTCCAAATTTTGAGTAAGAAGCAGCCATCTTTAAAAATGGCAGCCATTTTGAAATTTACATGGCCAATGGGATTTTTCAAAAGAATGACCCAAGAGGTACACTCTTTGGTGCTTCCTTACAGATTTGAAAGTTTTTTGTTTATCTGCCATACTAATGAGTTAATCTACTACAATAACTTTTTATGTTTGTAAACAGTGTAAATATCCTTTAGCAGCAAACAGAAAAGAAACAAAACTAAATGGATTTGATAGGTCTTTTTTTCCTGCTCAGAGGCCTTTTATTTTGCAGGGTGACTGGTAGTAGATAAGGATCAAACCACACAACACAGTACAGCAAAGAGAGCGCAGAGAGGCTCTCCGGTCAACTGTCTCTCCTCTCCTTGAGGACTCTCACTGTGTTCAGCTGGGAGTCACTGATGTCTACAGGAGACCCAGTTATAGAAGGAATCAGCTGAGTCATCAGCTGATGTAGTTGATGGAGCTGAGCTTGACTGGCCTTCCTGAAGTAATGCAATTAGTTGTTTGATCTATAAGATGTCAGAAAATGGTGAGAAATGTTGATCACTGTTTCCCAAAGCCCAAGGTGCAACCTCATATGTTGTCCCGACCAACAGTCTACAACCCAAAGATATTCAGTTAATTACTCTCGAGGACTCAAGAAACCTGATTCAAATTTTAAAAATATGCATTAAAAAAAGATTTTCACTTCATTTATATACCAGAGACTTCAGGCACCTTGTTTTGGAGGCTGTCTGAGCCACTACAACCTCAAAATTGCAATTCCAGCGGTGCCCATTCTGATTCAATAAGTGTGCAGACCTTGATACAGCAATTTTCTCACAAGTTACGCTCACACACAAACCTAGAATATTAGAAAACATTAACTGCTCCTGTCACTTCATAAAGCGACTTTTTTTTTCTGACTCACCTTGGCCTTCTCGTGGTCGAGGTCCTTGCCGATGGTGGTGAGCAGCGTACACAGGCACTCCAAAGACTCCTCGTGTTGGTCCTTCAGCAGCTTCACCACAGAATCGTGCATGATGGCCTCCGTCAACATCTTGAGCTTGAAAAGTTCACCAATTAACTTAATGTTGCCGATGGAACGCCTTTGGGCCTCATCTTTGGCCTCCTCCAGCTCCTCCTGAAGCTGCTTGTGTTCCCTTGACTGAGGGAGACAGAAGAAATGCCGCTATGTTACTTCTTATTTACAAAAATGCTCTACAAGAGGTGATCCAGAGTTTAGAGTTTCAGTCTCTATAGGATCACCCGTACTCAAAATATTTTGGAACAGTACAGAATCAGGTGTCACATTTGAGTAATTTGTAGGCCACATACCAATGCAGCAGAGTCCAGCTCTTTCTGCTTCCTCTCAAACATCACTTCAAACTCCTTCTGGCAGCAGTTTAGCAGCAGCTTGCGAAAGTTCACATAAGTGCCAGGTTGGTCTGTCCTAGGCACTTTGAGCTGTACATGAACAGTAGACATAATGGACATTATAAAGAAACAGAAGTATAAAGATGAGTTAAGTGATGAACTAAAACCTTTATGTTAAATGCTGAACAGTTGAATCAAAAATGTTTGTCTCACATTCTTTTTAAAAGTATCTTAGTAAGTATATGGATTTTTAATAAATACTGACCCATTTGTAAAGATTATTTAGAGTTAAGTGATTTTTATGTATCACTAAACCAACAAATGTACCAACAAACTCCAAGTAGGGCAAAAGCAGCCTTGTCTTCCTCTCCTACTGCTGAAGATAGTAGGTGTATAGGTGCAAGATTTTTTTTCTTGCAAGTCATTGGTTTGGAATTCTGAAATTTTGAACCTTTTTAATTATTATTGTGCCACAATATGAAGGACTATGGTCCATTTACCATATGTCTTTTCCATATGGTAAATGGACCATAGTTGAAGTAAGCATTAGTCATATTTTTCCCCCACCTTCTTCCAGAAAAGTCAAATTATTTATATCAGCCTTACAACAACCTTATAAACACAAGCCTTATTATTTACCTTAAATTTTACACACTCTTCAATTCTTATCAGTACAATGACTGTTTAGTGTCAGTGCTTACCCCCATGAGGCAGCGGCACATGTTTGCATAAGCCACAGAGAAGCTGGGCTCACTGGTGGCCTTCTCAAAGATAAGGTCAATGACTCCTTTAAGCCTCTCTTCTGTGTTGATGGTCAGGTTGCTCATCTGCGTCATAAGCTGGCTGAAATTCTGAGGCATTAGCTTGTCCAGGATGCTGCGTACCTTCCTGAAGAGCTCCTGAGGGGAATTGATCAGAAAAATTAGAGGTCATCAATCACATCAATCAGTCAGCCTATTTGGAGACTGAAAATCTAACTCTGTTGAAGGACTGGCTATTGTTTTTGATTGTTTGTTTTGTTTTTTGTTTTTGATAAAGAATACCACTTCTTATTCAACTTTTATGGAAGGAGTACTTTTAATCACAACTGTCTGTTAATTATGTAAAGTAGGTTGATTGACTTGGTTAGAATTTCCAACAATTTAAAGCTCTTCAATCAAGAGGATTTTGAAATTAGTCTGGTTATGATAGCTGATGCTTTTTAATATTCCTTGATGTATCTTTTGTGCCTTTTGCCTGTGTGCATGTGTGTATCTTTTTGGTCCTACCTGTGTTTTCTGCACCTCTCGGTCCTCTGGGCTGGGCTCTCTCTTTATGCCAGATTTCTGGGCATTTTTATACTTTTTCAGCTGAACATCATTGTTCACATGACATGCAATGAAAGAAGAAGTCACCATGATTACACGGTTTTCTTTAAATCTGTCGACATTACATATTGTCCTGATCAGAAGGGGGGAGGGGCACCGTATGCAGGTCCAACAGCATCAACAGTGTTTTTGTAATTACTCACAATTCCAGAAGAGGGAGACAAAAGTCCCACACTGAAGCTTTAAGCTCAAACTGGGGTAACCCTCATGACATCATCAGGGTTATTTTTTTAAACTGTGGAAATCCCCTTCCAAAGCCAGAACAAAGATAATATACCGTTTTTTAAAGGCTGAATAGTACTTTACATGAAAACTAAACTGAACATCTTGTGTAAAATCAATGGAGTGCCCCTTTTAGGCAAACTAAACCAAATAGAAAACAGGGAAAACCTGCATGATGACTGACAATGCTCAGTGCAAGGTTAACATGTTACTGGCTACAGACATGAAAACATAAAAGTTACAGATATAGACTAAAATTTACCTATACTGAAATACGAAAAACAAACTAAATATGAAAGAGTCAAGGAAAAATAAAAAACATCATGATAAAAAAAAATTCAAACTGGTAAAATAAGGCAGTTCAAGGCCTTGTCTTGTTGTTTGACCTCTGCAGTAATGCAGAATGTTTATTTGGATTATTTTATCCTCACTGATCCAGCTGGATTATAGTAGTCCATAATCATGATCTAACTGCACTCTGACCTTTTTTGAAAATGGATTTTCAGATATGAAATTTATCTGTTTCTCTGTAGGAAGATCAAACAAAGGTCTTGAAAATGTACCATACAGGTAAATGCCCCGGACCTTTTCAGATGTTTGATGCTTGATTCTAGCAGTCACACCAAGCAGCCCAATAATCCCTCACCACTTCCACATCCCAGCTGTGTTTCCCAGAGCTAAAGCCTTCATATCCAAGAACAATCAAGTCGGATTGTCCCTCTGGGTTGTAAGGGAGTTGCTGAGCCTTCATTCTGGATGTCAAATGAGTCAAATTCTTTGATAGAGTAAAAGGTTTGCCACTTTTATTTGGATCCAGAGTTGCAGGACCCTGCCACCACTGGCTTTTTGAACAGTATTTTGAAATTCTTTGTGTTCTTTTTTGTGATATTTGAGTATAGGTTGGTGTGTGTTGTTGATTGCATTTATTTACTGCTTGCTGTAAAACAAATTGCCCCTTGGGGAAATAAAGATTAACTTGACCTTACCTTGACCTTGATCTTACCTTGACAGGAGCTGAATGGAAAAAAATGAGAATGCTTTTACTGAATAAGTAATTTACCAGTAATTACACTGCAGATTTGAATGTCAAAATATGGCAAGGTGGAAACAGCAATACATTACTCACTGTACTGTATTATATTCCTCATCTTCCCCCAGACTGTGAACTGCAGGTTCTCCAGGTGTTTGGCCTTATCGATCAGGGCTCCTGATGGAGTCTCTGGTTCTGGCAGGTTGCACTGGGATCTGAAAAAATATTAGGTAGCCAAGGATCACCAGTGAAATATTCTGAAACACTATACTGATAGCATTTATGTTTGAGCAATGCACTCATGATATAGCAAATAATTAAATCTAAGGAGGTAAATTAATTAAGATAAATCAATTTATTACTTTTACTTTGTTGCTAATGATATGCTATGCTCACCAGACACCATGATTTTTTTTTTTTTTTATCAGTATAGGCTATTATAGGCCAGTGAATAAACATGCCACATTTGAGCATATTTTAGTTTTGTTTTGCAATTCATATATAAGACAATAGTTTACAGAGCAGCAAGAGATTGGATTTTTTCCTGTTGTGAGCTGACATTTGCCTCCCATCACAACCACTGACAGTCTCAGACCAACATTTCAATTCAAAGACTTGAAATCAAAAACGGACTCTTAATTCAGTATGAAAAATGTCCTCTAGGGTACCAGCACAAAGGAGAAAACACACCAAAGTTCCGTAATGACTGTCTAGTTATATGTAAATCAGGATGAAAATGCCCTATAGAGGGCCTCTATATGTGACAATCTGGAATGAAGTGCCCTCATGGTGCCCTTTCAGTGGAAGAAAATATGATTGTGCCCTGTAAAGAACCCCCAAAAATGAGAAAATATGATGCACCCTTTAAATGAAGAAGATGTAATGCAGTGCCCTATGATGCTGTTGTAATGGAGTGAGATGGAGGTTCTGTATTGGTGCCCTTCTAAGAAAAAGAAAAAGAAAAAGAAGAAAGAAAGAAAAAGGAAAAAGTGCAATGTAGATTCCCCTAAGTCTAACATACTGAAGTGCAGAATTGGTTACCCTTTCAATGAAAAAAGGTGCCCTATAGGATGCACTGTATGGGAGAAAAACATTCTGAAGTGGGGGCCAGTGATAATGACTAATACTAATGTATCAGGTGCCCTTTATATTTTTTCACCCCTGCCCCTGAGACAGCCTGAGTCTGCCACTGGTCTAATATGTCTTCAGAAGTGTACATGAAGCCACTTACCGCTCCATAGAGGATTTGGCATTCTATTAAATGAAGAGAAAACACAATAACAAATCAATACATCTAATTTTGCTAGATGTTTAACATTTAGATCTGGATATCGATTGACACAAGTGATCACTAATTACCAGCAATAATGAGATGTCTTCTTCTTTCATTTCTTGCTCCATGGTTTTGATTTTGTCTGAGAGTGAGGAGGACTCTGCAGTCAGATTTACAATCCTGATCCTCATTGCCTCACTCTTGAGTGTCGCCTCTTTCCTCACAGCATCAATCCTTGCAGCCTCTTCTGCCCGCAGGAACTGGTACAGCTTTTGAAACTCCTTTTTTATCGCCTTCTCAGTCTGCTGGGCCTGGAGCTGACGAGAGACACTTTTCTGACTAAAGCAGACTACATGATATGTTACTAGCTATCGCTGTAAACATCATGTTTGTGACTTACTGTGATGTGGCTGGCCATTTTATCACACTTGAGTTTTTCTGTTTCAAATGACCCCTGTTTGCTTTTTAAATGCATCAGCTGAACCTTCAGTTTGGTCTATAAGAAAAACAAGAATAACAATAATCATTCCTAAAATTATAAAAGCTACCAAACCCAGAACCTCAGTTGCTATATTAAACTAATATAGTTAACACAAATTAACTATATTTACTTGCTTACCCTATGGTCCTCTGTTGCTTCATTGATGGGAACACAGTTATGTTTCTTATGTTTTTTTGCATCCCTACAGATCACACAGATGAGCTCTTGATCATCCTGACAGAAGAGCTGGAGTTTCTCTCTGTGCAGACTGCAGAACTCTTTAGATCCTGTCGTAGCTCTCTGACTCCTCTCTTGTCTCAAGGTGTCAGAAAGATTTCTCAGTGCCAGATTACGTGGAGGCTGAGCCATTGGAAATATTTCCTTACAGACCGGGCACTTCTGAAGTCTATTCTGTCCCCACCACTCCTGAAGACAGTACTTGCAGAAGCTGTGACCACACAACAAGACTACAGGATCCTTAAATATGTCACAGCACACAGGACAGGAGCAATCCACTTCAGATGGTGATTCATTGGCAGCCATTTTGTCCTTATCTTCTGTGGTTCTGTTCCTGCTTGTATGAACTCTGAGACAGACAATTTACTTAAACTTTCGCAGATTCAGGCGCAGACAGCGCCCCCCTTCAGTAATTTAGTCGCAGTTGTATCAATAAACACCCTTGAAATGTCAGTATATACACATACATACGCTCCATTGTTTCCCTAATTACTTGTTATTGGTACATTAACACGAGCAGCTTTTGGTGCTGACTTGTAGTCACTTCTTCCTGCTTTCTGTGTAAAAAGGGAGGAGCTTTTTACTTTTCTTATCTCTGAAGGTTTGCCCTGCCCTGTGACACATTCATCTGGCCAAAGAATAAGGAAAGAAATATTCCTGCTTCTCAGATATTTTTCTCAGTACTTTTACTCAGATGTTTCGTGAATAAAAAAGACTAGACTAATGGAACAGTAGTATTAATCCATACTCAAGAAACTAATTGCACTTGAATTTCACCTGTAGACACTGCAGAGCTCAAAGGGGTGGACACAAATCAGGGTACAGGGTCACTTTTAGTGTAGGTTCAGAACTTAAATGAAAATTTTAATCCAGTGATAAATACACACAGATTTTAAAGAAATTGTACTTACTAAAGTAAGTGCTGTAAATTCAGAAAGTGCCAACATCCCTAAAAATATGTCCAACAGGGTAACAAACATGAGCGGTGAGACAATCAGACAGGTTGTAAACAAGTAGGCAGTTTAGCCACACAGACTGTGACTGTTATTGACTTTGAACCAGTCAGTTAATCTACTAGCATGTTTACTGCCGGCTGCACACTCATCACTGAACTGCTGTTGTGCAGTTTGGATAATAGTTTTGAGGATCACTTTCATACTGTGCATTCACAGATTTTGTTGGCTGCTCATCTTTGTTCACATAATCTAGAAAATTAAAAGAATATTTGACACACAGCTGTAAAGTGGTGTTTTAGCATAAAAAAGTCATTGGAAGAAACTGTTGCTGCTGAAATGTTTATCCAGTTAAATGCAATAACAGCAATTACAATTGTACTATATCTACTACAGCTGCATGTTATTGTTAATGAGGTTTGGAGAAGGAGTCTTACAGGTAACATACAACAGTCTTCAGTACACAAACATACAAGCATGCACATGCTATAAATCCCAGAATCCACCAGATAATTTCAGATCCTGCTATTCAACCCTTGTAAGACATCTCTTTAATACCTGGTGTTGGGAACGGATGCCAGAGCAGGTGGAAACATAAAACAACAATAAAAATCCTGCAGGAGTAAACGGGTTCAGGAACACCAACAAAATTAATCTTACAATCTTGTTGACACAGCATTGAGTGCAAGGCTACTCTTGATAGAAGAACATAATATCAGATGTTTCTGAGGAAATAACCTTTGAAGGGGTACTATCATGTAAGAGCAAAGTAATTTGTTCAGTCAACAAATCCGTGAGATGAGTGTAACCATTGTTACGATGTAATAACAGAGCACAGGTAAGTAATAGTCAATAGTAATAACTGGACCAGTAACAGAAGACACTACGCTTTTAAGAGCCAGTATTTTTAACATCAATAACGACACAGACAACAATGGTTCGAATGTTTGTGGCCACTTGTTATTTCAAGCTGAAAGGTCAACATGTAATACAACAGCTTTTTGGAAAGAACAATGTATGGAAAATAACAAACTAAAATAATAAAGCCGGCAAAATAAAAAATAAAAGATACCCTTTGTTCCCAAAGTTAGTCCATATTGCGTTGGGGCCCTTTTCCGACCAAATGTCAGTGTATCACTGTTTATTTTAGTCCTACCGCACAGCACCTGAGAAAGGAGAAACCAATGAACCCTGCACGCATCTCAGGTTCAATACCAGTGGTTCGGTTCGGCTCTCCACCCAGTTCACACTGGGAATCTCTGGGTCTAGGGATCTGAAGCCTTGCAGGAGTCCGGCAGGAAGTACTGGCTGTGTCCCCTTTTTCTTTATGGTATCACCAAAAACCTGACCTAGAGACAGGCCAGATGAGATCCAAATATCTCATTACATTCATACCGTCTGCATAAATCATGTTCATTTTCTAATCTCACATGAATTATTACCAATTAATAATAATATTTTGTATTAATTAGTTCAAATCATGTTCTCAAAAAGGTTTAGTTGTACAACAAAAATAGATCTTTAGTTTCAAGTGTTCATTTGTAGTTGTGTAACAATAAATACATTCAAAGTGCTTCTTATAATCATATTCAAATACACATTAATAACCATTTACAAATACTCAAAATTATGTGGTTACATAAGTAACTGACAAAAGTACATTTTACAAAAATAAAATAAAATACCATGGAGTACCCCTTTAATTTGGTCAAAATTACATCAAATGCAGTAAACATTAATAGTAACTTGAGGCATTAAGGCTTAACGTGCTTAAGTGACTCTCCTTGCACCGGTAACAGTGAGAGATTGCACTAAATATTAACCTCTTTAATTACCATAAACATAAAATAAACATAAATTGCACACCAAATAATCATGCCAGCTGAGTGGCTAGGCTCAAGTTAACACACTATTAGCATCACAAAACACAGTCTCAGATAGAGCACTATTAGCACCTTTTAATGGCTATCAGCGCCAATTAACATAAATATCAGCTACCTTACAGTCATCTTAACAGGTTTTATAGTGTTTTCACTCACTACTGAGTCAAAGTATGAATGAGCTTTACAGCATTTCACCTCGGCAGACCCGCGAAAATCATCCGGCCTCTCACGCTGCTTTACAATCTTAAATGTAACAGTGTGGCGGTCAGCAACTGTTTAACATCATCAAGAATTAATATTACTTCGTTCAGAAGATAATTTTTAGTTCTTACCTACGGATGGCAAAATATTTTATTTTCTCTATGTCCCAACAGCACTCTAGGTAGCCAGCGTGGGTTGTTCATTGATGTATTGTAAGAGCTTGATACCGGACTAAAAACGGCGCCCATTCAGTCCTATAGGAATTGCTCACCTGGCGCATACGCCAAAAAAGTTTCTAGCTTCCGGGTTTGCTTCCGCGTTGTGCGGCCCACTGAATATGCGCAGTAGTGTTACCCCCGCTGGCCCCGCCCGCGAGCTCCCGCTTGGCCCATAGATTTTATATTGTGATGACGTTACGTATTTTTAAATCGCTTTTCTCGGCTCGAGGAAAGTTTTACAAACATAAAACCTCCATGGATCAAAAGTTCATAATAGAAAGAGTCGTAATTGATGTTGTTTGCAGTTCGAGGCGTCCTGTCAACAGTTTTACAGACGTCTCTTTTACAATGGTGGTCTATGGGGAAAATCCTTTTTGGGCCGCAGGGGGATTTTTCGCTGCAAGGCTGCGCGTCGGCGCCCTATCCAGCTCTTGTTTACATCCGTGGGGTTGTTTCATAAAACAGGAAGTTATAACAGGAACTAAGGCCGATCACCTGGGGTTAGTAGGGTTCATTGATTTGTTATTTGGGGATCTTGTCATACTGAGCCCTTCACTGCTGCTTGGAAAACACAATGTTGGCTGTGTTTCTCCCTTTATGCACATAGTTTCATGATTTTAAACAACTTTTAACAGATGTAGTCATTTATATGAGTTAATTGAATGATATTTACTCTAAATGTTATTTTTATATCTACACTTTTTAATAGTTATTTGTATTATTATTTTCTTAGTGTATATAATCAACCTAAATTAATTATTTATTTGTTTCAAAATAAAATGAATTGTTTTTAAGGATTTTAATGACTTTCCAATGAATTATTTACTTCTCAATTAAGATGAATTATTTTAAAGGGATAATTCTAATATAAGAGGGTGTCATTTTAGAGCCAGGGCTACATGAGCATTTCATAATATGAATGTTACATGTACATGCCATCAAAATGAAGATCTTACATCAGCATTAGATACACACCACACTTAACTACTGTGTTTCCATTGTCTCCATGTGTGTATCATACTGTAGAGATTTGGTCACATTTTAAAGCTCCTCATTTGACAGCAAGCTGAATTTAAAGGTACTACTTCTCAAAAACACTGGTGGTCTTCTTGTGAAAGGAACGATAGTGCTTCAGGTAAGTCCAACGCTACAGTGACACACAAAAATGAACTCAGTGACTGAAATTATGTGTTTGCGCAGAGGGGACTTCACCTGCTGCATCTTGGTAGCAATTCCAAAGATACATGAAATTCACCATCTCTGCCATCAGAGTAAAGTAGCGGTTTTATCAGTCTCCAAAACATGGTTGGATGAGTCTGGAAGAGATGGGAAGAGAAAAGGAGGATTATGTGTGTATATCAGATCAGATTTAGTTTTTAATGTTAGATCCGGTTTGAACAATGACCCAATTGAGGCTGTATGGCTGGATGTTTTACTTCCAAAATCCAAACCCATCTCATCTTAACCCATCTGAACCTTAGCCTGCTATCGTCCACTGGACCAGCATAATTTTTACGAGCTGCTGGTGGAAACATGCAATAAATGTGTTGACTTTACAAAATCAGAGGTCATCATCGCCAGTGATTTGAATACAGCCACTTGCAAAAAGGACACTAATATTTATAAAAGTTTTAGAAATTTCTGTCAGCTGTTTGGCCTACATTAGTTAATTTCTGATCCCTTAAAATTTATAGTCCATCCTCCTTTGTGAGAGCCTGAGAACAGTTAACTGGTCTGAAGTTATGAATTGTGACGATGTTAAAAAAGCCTGGGATTTATTTTAATCAAAATTTCTGTAAGTTGTGACTAATATAGCACCATTTAAGACCATCAGAATAAAGCTGAGAACTGAGCCTTGGATGACAGATGATATTTTAAAGGTCATTAGATTAAGAAATGAAGTAAATAGGCCTAAGCAATTAAGTGCAAAGGTTGATCATTAATGCTAAAAAATCCTTCTTCAAAGAAAAAATAATTGAACATAAAAAGGATCCTTACAAGCTTTGGAAGGCTCTTAAGGATTTGGGTTATAGTAAAAATATAAAAACCAGGTCTGCGAGGCTCAGCTTGGAGGTGAACGGTGAAGTCACCTCAGACAATACTGAAGTGGCTGACTATTTAAATACCTATTTTACTACAGTAACTAAAACTCTTGTAGCTAAGCTCCTTGATCAATCAGATGTATTCAATGAGGAGCAGGTACAGAGGCACTACTTGCGATATGGCATTCAGACACCATCCTTTTCTTTTAGTAAAGTGAGTGACGGTAAGGTCCTGAAGAGACTCTAGGAACTCAATACTAGTAGAGCTGCAGGTCTGGATAATATTCAAGCCAGGTTTCTTAGAGACGCTGCAGATATTATTGCTTCATCTGTTATACATATAATAAATATGTCAATAAAACAGGTTAAGGTTCCAACAGAGCTCAAGAGTGCTCAAGTTCTCCCCCTCTATAAGAAGGGTAGTAAGATAGATGGGGGGAACTATAGACTAGTTTCTATTTTATGTGTGATGTCAAAAATAATGGAAAAAATAATTCATGAACAGATTGAGGAGTACATCCAAAACAATATTTTATTTCGGTTTCAGTCAGGATTCAGAAAATATCACTCTACCGAATCCTGCCTGTTGTTTCTGACAGACAAAATCAGAAAGGAAATTCTGCGGAATGGTTATGAGAGACCTGCAAAAGGCGCTGTAGATCATTGCATTTTAATTTACAAATTAAAAGCTCTGGGTTTTAATTATATGGCCATTAGGTGGGTTAAATCCTATCTTACTGATAGATATCAAAGGGTTGATGTCAATGGGATGTTATCCAGTCCAAAACAATTATTTGTGGTGTCCCATAGGAGAGTGTTTTAGGGCCGTTATTTTTTATTACATATTAATGACCTTAATTTGGCCTGTTCTTGTGATATATATGCTGATGATATGCTTTTATATGCTGATGATGCTGCGTTACTAGTATCCCACAAAGAAAAAGTAATGGTGGAAGATACCTTCAGATGGTTGCGAGGTGGCTCTCAGATAATAAACTTTCCCTTCATGGAGGAAAGACAGAGGCCATCCTCTTTGGGTCACAAATTAAATTGAGAAATGAATCTAATTAATAGTAGAGATTGGTCAGACATCAGTCTCTTCAAAACCTTCAGTAAATTACTTTAGATGTGTTCTGGATAATATTTTATCAGGGGAAGACATGGCTTTAAAAGCCCTGAACAAAATTACCAATAAAACAAAATTCCTGGCTAGAAAAGCCAAATTGTTGGATATACCAACTTTAAAAACTCTAGCTGGAGCATTGGTGTTATGCCATTTTGATTATGCTGCCACCTATCGTTACAGTAGCTCCTCACAGTCTCTTAAAAACAAATTACAGACTGCACAAAGTAAGTTAACTTTTTAAAGCTGTTCCCCTGCATGCATCTTGATGCATTTCTTTTTTTTTAAAAAAATGAATCTTTTCCATGTGGATAAAAGGGTGGTACTAATTAAAATGAGTATTTCCCTCAAGATTGTGTACAAATCTGCACCTCCCTACCTATCCAACCATTTTAATCTAGTAAAAAACAACCACTCACCACTCATACAACACTAGAGGCAGTCTAACATATATTATTCCTGTGAGATTTAAAAAATGTTTTGAGAAAAATACACTATACAGCTTCATGTCAATGGAACAAGCTGCCTATCATGCTCAAGCTAAACCCAGGTAAGAGGAGTTTTAAATCAGATCTGTTACATAATTTGTAGATGTACAAATGCTTGATGTTTTACTGTCTGTTTGGGTTTTTTAAGTCTAATGTCATTCTTGCTTGACACTTTCTTATTCAATTTGTCATCTTGTATTGCAATAGAGGACCACAATGGAAATAAGCCTTAGGGGTTTTTTTTGTGTGTATTTTAAACCTTGACCATTTTAAAAATCTTATATGCAGTCTGTCTTTACAATCAGCAAGTCATGTATGTTTTAAATTTTGTCAAATAAATCTATCTATCTGTCATGAAACTCTCTCTCTCTCTGACTTTCTCTCTCTCACACATGCACGTTAAAGTACCCCCATAAGCTACATACATCAGATTCACGGCAGTGAAAATCGCAAGTGATTTGCCCCTTGACCGCAGCAGCAATTGCTATCAAAGGCTAAATGTTTTAACATGACTGAACACACCACCATGTGGCCAGCTAATGGGCCTGCTCTTTACCTTCACTCTGTCTCTCCTCTCTCTCTCTCTTTATTTTTTTTAAATAAAGACCTTAAAGGAGAAAACTTAATTAATCTGCCCTGTATTTCAAAACCAATTTTTAAAAAAAAAAAAAAAAAATGGGGATTTTTAGCTGCTCCACTTAAATGACATCTCAATATAGTTACAAAGTTAATAATAGAATCTTAGTTTCATGGTTTCTGGACCAAAACTGGGGAATTAGACACTCTTCTGTTTTGACTGATTAAGTGTACAATTTCTAGACCTAACAATTAGGTCAACAGAGAGAACAACAGTTTGTAGTATCTGCCATAACTTCCTAACAATTTTCTGTATACATAAAATACATCCTTTTTTTTAAATTTGTGTGGAATGAAATAAAGTGTGATCTGTTTGGCACTCTACCGTTTGTTGCCGATATTCAGCCTCAGTCAGTTTTTGCTTCATTTGATTCAGATTGTTTTTCACTTGGTTTGGTTTGTCAGTGTGTAACTATCTTCATCATCAGTATTGGGATCAGCTATCAAACTGACCGTTTATCCATATCTCATAACTTCATGATAATGTCTCATCGTATACTGACTATACTGACTTTTCCCACTTACCTTTCCTGGGCTGGTGTATTTATTAAGCCTGGGGAGAGTGGTGCGGGGGTGGATTCTTGTGAGACTGTTCCTATACTTAAATATTATGTCCATAACCATAAAACATTCAATCCACATAAAGCCAAGTGTTCTGGATCTGGCCACAGTAGCCTCCCCAGGGTGGTGCAGTAAAAGCGCCCTAAGCCGCCATTAAGTGGAGGGAGCTGGAAGAAATACTGGACAGAGGCTGGGACTGAATGAGAGCGAGAGCACAGCTGATGGTAAACTAATTTTGCTTCTCTGATCCCCCCCCCCCCCCCGAAAAACACACGCATGCAGTATGTGTTGTGTTCACACACACGGCTTACACATTTACATGGGGCACATATATACTGTATCATGCTTTCACACAAGTGAGGAGTCTCTCAGGACTCTCAAAACAGGAGAGAATCACACAGTCTCTCTCTTGCTCTTTCCATCTCTTCCCTAAACTGCTCTCACACACACTTGACCACCATCTCGGCGAGTAAGACATATGCTCCATCATTTGCCTTGAGGGACAAAAGACTGGGAAGGAATTCAGTGAGACACTGTAGCACTTCTCTCCAGGCTTTTGGATTAACAGTGTTAGGGCACACAGCTTTTCTGTCTGTGAAACAGATGAAAGTCTAAATCCGGACTTGATATTCACAGTACACTACAATATCAAATGAAGCATCACTTATGTTCTTTAGAGGATAAAAAGCTCCAATTACGTCCAAAAGGAGTTGAATAATGAATAATTTTGTGAGTGTATGTCTGTACAAAAGGTCCAGCTCTGTCTCTGCTGTCTGCCCTGTCTCAGCCCCGCCCAGCCCCAGGTACAGAATGGATAAACCTTCTGCACTCAGTTAGCTATGATTGAGAATCACTGGCTCTATAAACTGCAGTCCACACAGACAATCAGGTTGCTCAAATGATGCCAAACCACATTGCTTTGTCTCTCTTTCCTCAATTCCTGATTAGTGTGCGTGAAGAAATGAAAAGTGAGTAGAGTTACGACCTCAGTTTTGTATAAATTCTAATACCCTTTGAACCTTTTTGCTTTTAAATTAAGATTGTTGCTGGTAAAGTTAAGGGCCATGATCCTTATTCCATGTAGGCCACACAGTGTGGCTGTAGCCTCATGTTTAGTTTGATGCTTTGGCATTCTGTCCATTAGTATTCTGTTGCTTGTGTGGTTTGTGTGCTAGCTGTTTGTCTGGACTGCAAGGGACCTTTGCTATTGACTAATATATATTTATCCCCACTTATACATGACTGGTAGTCAGTCAGTGAAATTATTAGTTCAATTAATTCCCTTTTTACATTATATTGTCTGTTTAACATCTTATCATTTATTTCCTATTGGCTGTTTATTTGACATTACCCGTGTAGCTTATATGCCTTGTCTAATGTCTGCTTTCCTTTCATTCCTTTCTGCAGCTCGCTGTCACCGCTGCTGTTTAACAGCCAATAATACTGTGTTCAATAAACCTGCACCCTGCTACACCCGCAACCTCAGCCTCAGTGTCTCTTTCTGCACCTCCACCGGTCATCTGACCGTGACCGCCAGCCTGTATCACATCCTCCTCACCCTATCCAGTTACACATTCACCAGAGGTCCCCCGACCTCATTCAGTGTCAAGCTTTTAAATGTTTAAGTCTTCATTTGGAATTGAATTCTTCACATCAATTGCCACATGAAGGTAAGAAGCACCTGAGAGTGTAGCCTTGCTGATCTGATGCCCCAGAGCTATTTGATAAGCCTTTCCCCCTCTGAGGAAGGGAGGGATAAGAGAAAACTGATTTCAGTAAGAGCAGAGAAACCCTCATTAATATTTTGCCTTAACTGTCTTTTAGCATGTTATGTGTGTCTCTTTTTGTCACTGGCCGCTAATAAAGAGTCAGCGAAAGAAAAAAAAAAAAAAGGTTGCAAGTGTAACTGGAGCGGCAGCTTCTCGGCAGGACATTACAGGAATTTACGATGTGTTAAATGTTTCCTTTGTTCCTCCCTGTGGCAGCTCGCTCCAGCAATTAGGGAAGGCATCAGCGTGCAATGAGCTCATTACCCTCTCTCCCTCTCCCTCTCTCTATGTCTTCATATAACTTTTTTTTTTTGCAAAGAATTGATTGATCTAATGATTAATTGATTCTTTCAGCAGTAAATCAGTCCACATCTCACAACTCAGCACCATTATAATGTGGTGATACAAAAAAAACCTTGAACGCTCAGTAACAGAGATTTGTTGTCCTGTTAACAGAAACATGAAAGTAGTATGTGTTTGCCTACTGCACCACCGTGTTAATTCCCAGAAGAGATTAATTTAATATAGCTTCTGTTTTTCTTTCAATATTGTGGTAAAATCTGAAACCCAACTGTGGCACTTTGCCAAAGTTTAAAATGCCAGCAGACTTTTTTTTTTTCTGTGCACTCACCCCTGAAATAAACCCCATGCGCCATTCCATTTGGCAAACCAATTTGGGATGGAGGGTGGGGGCAGGAAAGGGAGAGGTATAGGTTAGCTGTAGTAATAATCATAAATCACCTCTGAAATGCTGCCATGTCACATGCCAGACTGCGCCACTAATGACCAGGCCCATCTTTCACCGGGTATTTTTATCTGTGTGCCCTGACACTCGACTTCTGGAAGCGTCCTCTCGTTTTACGTCGTCAGCACCTCGGCCCAGCCTGAGCACAAGTTCCTCACATATCTATAAATACCAGCCAGCTAAATGGCATTTTCTCTCACCCACCCCCTGCTTGGCAAGAACTGGGAACTCTGTGACTTGGCAAAGGGACCCGAAGTCCTACGCCACTAAACATCTTGGGGCTTAGCCCCCCCACCCCCCACCCCCCCGCAACCCCAGCGTCACCCTCCGGAGAACAGCTGGCCAAAAAAATAGATCCATCTGCCACTGCCTTCAAATTCCAAAGTGGTTTCAGTTTAATTAAATAAGTTGAAATTGGTTTCTACAAGATTGAGTAAAAAGTAGCAATTAGCACATTGGTTTCTCAGTTTAAGACCACCTGTAAGGTTTGTTTATTATGTAACAGGTGTAGTTAAAGCATCACATACATCAGTACTTGTTGACTCATACACACAAAAACACCTGTACATGCTTCCTTTGTGCAGAATGTTCTGCCAAGTTTTTTAAGCTTGCTGACATGTGGCACTAGAGACTGCAGGTCAGCAACAGCTTCCTGCTATTTCGGGCTCTGTCACAGCTTGAGGTTTTAATTTATTCTGCCAGAATGTGTCAATCACGGAGCAGCAGGGTTCAGGCCTGACATTGGTACGGGAGAGAGGGGAGAGGGAGGCACAGCGGGTTAGGCCAGATTCTTATTGAAAGAGTCAAACAGAACTAAAAACAAAGCAATATTATTACAGCAGGAACACTCTGCTATTCATAGAAATCTCCCAAACCACAAAATGTAATGTATTTTCAGTCCACATTAGCATTTTCACATCATTGTCTTATAGTTTGCTTCTAGATACAAAAAAAACCCAACTATAACAAAAACAACTACGGATCATGTCCTGCTGGTTGGCTGGGACATTGTGTATTGGACGTATTTACACATGTGCAGTCAGCACATGTGTTCTGTGCAGACCTTCCACAGTTTTTTTCTGGAGACTCTAGTGGACACTGGCAGATGATAAAATTTATGTCATGGGGACCCTCACAGCTATGTGTTACATTCCATTTACATTTATCGAGTGCCATGCTTAGCTTCAAATTCTGTCTGATGTGCCACAAGGTTGCAGGTGCCTGAAGTAGGAATAAGAATACAGAGCGTGAAAGAATAATTTGAGTTTAAAGGGGAGTTCAAAATTGAGAGAAAAAGCAGAAAATTGTATGTTTTTAGATGTGTCTACATCAGAAGTTTAAGACCAATCTTTATTGGTCAAAAACCTTAGCTAAGTGTGAAAGATGTGTTCCTATAATATATCTGTGTTAGTGTGGACGCCAAAGTACATGTTGCTCCAAAATGGACTTCACATTAACTTTCTCTTCCCTCAGTAATTTGATAGAACAATTTTGAATGAGCATCTAGACCCATTTTACCTCTCCACGTTGATATTAACAGAGACAATCCAATCTAATCTTCAAGCAGTGGTCAATGAATACGGTGACTGTTATTCTCTCTATGTCAGAGTCAGGCTGCTACTATTTACCATGCCAGTGCATGTCCACAGGCCATGCCAAGGGTTTGAATCTGACCCTTCCAATGCAGTGCCAAAGCACACACACACACACACACACACACACACACACACACAAACACACGCACATCAGTCATCATGCGATGCAGTATTATCCTGCGTGATTCAATGAAACAAATGAAGCAACAAATGACAAAAAAATCTCAGCTATAAAGTACTGTAAGTCCAGTGATGGAGCTGGGCCCAGTTCATTGCTGTTTCTCTGGTCCAAAGGCAGGTGTGTAATGCAAAGTGCATCTGTCGATCTGTGTTTCTGCTGATGCACCGGTAGTCTGTCCTTTATGGTCTTCTACCCAGTGCATCATGGCATCAATCTATAAGTATTAATTATTGTTATGAAAGCTGATGTGGAAGCGTTCTATGATGTAATTTCTGTGGCAGGAAACTCTAAATTTACTGAAACTAATGCAAAAATCTGCTCAAAAATATTTTTCATATTTTTGATATTTCTATATTTTAGTAGATAATGTCACTTCTTTGTATATTTGACTTATTTACAAATAATAATTATTTACAAAATCATTGCTCCATTAAGAGAGCATAGAGGGGTATATTCATTTGAATGGTAAATTTCAAATGTTACTGATTACCGTACAAAAATATCTTGTTTCCTTTAAAAGAAGTTGATCATCTTAAATGGATTTTCATCAGATTTTTCACCTGGAGTCACTTAGATTTTACGTCCCCCACCCACTCAAAAGCAAGACCTTACTTCCAATGGGGTGGGAAGCCAGATAGGGATGTCCTAATTTCTGTATTATCTTGTCCTATCTCGTGTTGTGTTGTCCTGCTGCCAGAGGACGATGATTCATGCACTACCAATTTTCAGCAAGCACAGCTCACAACAAAAATGTGTTAGTGCCCTCTACAGCAAGGAAGTAGAAAAATAACAATATACTGTTTGGTTAAACCACGGAGTCTGATTTTTACTTGGATTTAGTTGGAATTGTGTATTAACAGTCTTTCACCATCGACCAGATTTCTTTAATATTCAAAGTAAACAGATACATTTCTTGACTTTAAACCATTAAACTTCATCATTAGTATCACACTAAGCTATGGCGGTTGCCTCCTCAGACGACCTCAGCTCCATCTACAGTAGACTTGATCTAAATTCTGCATTACACACTTGGGGTGTGGCGTTTAAAGATGAGGACATTTAACAGGCAGAATGGATCAAATGAAAGAGTCTACTGAGTTGCATTATGGGAATTGTAGGATCAAGTATTCTTGAAACTTGATTCATACTAGAAACCTAAAGCCAGGCGCTTCCCCCTTTTTGACCATACTTTTTTAAATTTCACAAGTTCCCAATTTCGCGACTTTATGGAAGTATGCTTTTAAGGAATGGAGAAATGAATGAATGAAAGGAGTGAGGGTAAACATTGTGCTGAGGGAAGACGATTATTATGACAACCTTCTTTTCTCTCTGCTCCCAATTTTTCACTTTAGCTTTGCCAGTCAGTGACTTTCTCTTTCTCTCTGCCAGCTGATGCGCCAGCCAACGCCACAAAGAACAGAACTTTTTACAGCACATGTGTGTGTGTGTGTGATGCCAGGGAATCTTTGGCTCTTTTCATTCTACATAATGTCACCAAGAAGCCTTTTGAATCATGTAAACAAATACAGCAGTAACGTGCACGAGAGCGGCAGAGAACGCATGGGGAAAGAATGCAAGATGCATTTGCACAAACTGTGTGTGTTAATGTCGGCAGGATCTCTAAACCAACAATTAAGGATCAGTCAGAGAGCCTGATGACATCATCATCCCAAATAAATGACAGCATGGTAAAAGAGCGCTGGTCCAGGGCCAGCGGGACCCAACAGTCAAAGAATCCATAAGCCATAATAAACATTCAATTTTTCAAATAAACTAAACTCTGTTGCCAAATCTATCATCTTTTTGTGGAACGGAGCTGTCTGACTTTACTCTCGCACGATTTATTTGGACCATGATGATTTACGTTTGTTATTCTGTTTTGTACATCCAACATGTTTTCTGGCTTTTATTGGCATGATTGTTCCCCATTTTTCTGTCTATAATTGCACATAGATTAACCAGCGCAATGTATTCAGCACCATCATTTCTCTTTGTCTGTCAGTCTTTAATTGTGATTTTGTATATTTGCTAACATGTATCAGGTTTCATTATGAGTACTGTTTCTAAAAGGCTCACTTTTAGGGGCATGTGTTTAAGTGATATAAAGCATCATTTGAGCTCAGAAGAAAAAAAATCATCTTTTTGTGTCCAGGTTTTGAGATATTTGCCTCTGAAATTTCTGCTTCCACACCAATAAAATGGAGATAAATGGAATTTCATTTGGAACTTGCAACATTGAAAAATTACAATTAATAAATTTAGCCGCAAGCTGGGCCACAGGATCAAGATCATGTCCTCAGTATCTTGGAATATGGATGTTTTAGTGACCAATTACATTTTTTTCTGATTCTGATATCATCAAATTTGATTACAGTGTGTACTCCAGCCAAAAGCATGAGCATTTTCAATTATGTCTTCCCAGACCTTGAACTAATTATTTGAAATACACTGTTCTCTATAACAAGCTTACTCAGACTGAAAGCTTTTACTTCCCTTCATCAGATACATTTCTAATCGAAAAGCACTAATGTGGTGTGATGTAAACATCTCATTTTGTTGTGTTATTTCTTTTTGGGTTATTTGCCAGTTAAGTCTTTTTAAACCGTAAACTGTTTTAAACTAAACATAATATTACTTCTTTTATATTTATTTTATTCTAAATTCCTGTTATTTTTTGTCTTTAGTAAAGGTTTAGTTGAGATCTTGTTTTATGTATATTTGGTATATTATACCACATCAGCAACAATAAACAGACTAAACAAAAATAAAATGAATTAGAATAAAGTAAATGAATGTACAGTAGGATAATATTCCTAACGTAGTGGATCAGGTGTTGAAACAGCATTTAAACAATTGTTTAGCAACACAAAATTGACATAATACACTGTATATTTAAACATTTAAATACATAGACAACATGAAAAATAGATTTACAGACTCCTTTTGTATTTTCTGGGGTGACGGGGCGGTGGGGGACTCTTGACCCCAGCAGTGTTGGCCCTGGCCCTGGCAGCTGCATGTGTTTCCAGAAACAGTCTTCCCTTTACTAGAACACACTCAACATTTTTTATTGGAACTACTCCTGAGAAAATAGTTCCTACATTGAACTTGACAGCTTTTGTGCACTTTGTTTTATTTCATTTTATCTATTTATTTTAATTTGTCTGAGCTGGCCGAAAGCCTTACAGTGTGTTCAAAAGAAAAAAAATCCTGCTTATGATTTTGAAATGTTTCGCTCACTTGTTTTATTTTCTTTTATGTAGGAATAAAGAAGGACAGTCAAAAATAAAAAAGAATGGTTCTTCTGAGTACACAAATTATAGAAAATGATAGATAGATAGATAGATAGATAGATAGATAGATAGATAGATAGATAGATAGATAGATAGATAGATAGATAGATAGATAGATAGGTAGAGAGTGAGTGAGTGAGTAAGTGAGTGCACGTTGTTTTTGCTCTGATGGGATAAATAAAACTGTGAGCACGTCATTTGGGCCTAACTATTAATAAGAATGTCATTTTGGTATCCCCCCCTCCCTCCCCTCTGAACCCCATTACTCCTTTGGACGCTTGCCCAATAGTGTCCGCATGGCAGCTGGACGCATGCGCAGCAGCACGGTCCTCAATAATGAAGTTGAGCCTAATGCCTCTGAACAGCCTGGTGCTCAAACTTGGGACGCGGACTGAAAATAATGGTGTTCCCCGCAGAAGTGAGCAGTCTGGTCACCGAAACTGAGTCCCGGGACTTGGGTTTGACTTTGTAAATTTGTCCGCTCGAGTCTAGACAACTCTTCGGGCTTGTTTTTGGACTCTTGCTGGCAATGGCCAGCAGTGGCTGAAGTGTTTTGATCCAGTCAGTGACAGCCTGCAAACAGCAGGGAGAGCTGTGCAGCGACCGCACTGCATTTGATTATGAGCGTTTGCAAGAACTGAAGGAAATCTGGGAGCTGATTTCTTTCTTGCAGTGAAAATAATTTGAACACAGGTATGTTCACTTTTTAATTTTATTTATTTATTTATTTTTACATTTCAGACAGTGACATATGAGTGGTTTTATTCTGCCAAATAGGCTGTGAGGTCAGTGACAGTTCAGGTTGCTGAAGTCTGAGGATGATGACTCGATAACTTTATTAGCTTTGATTCAGTTTCATGAATTCTTACAAATAACGAACAAAGCATATTTTAAAACATCCCTCAGTTTAAAATGATTTTCCTCCAACAACGAATTGTAAACAGGTTGATTTTTCACAATTTACAATGATGACAAGATCTCAAATTTCTCTGCGTAAATTTGTTGTAATTACATTTCCATCAGCATTTTTAAAAAAGAGACTACATGTAACCTGAATTGTCAAATTTTAAGTCTGTGTCCATTTTTCATTTATGTCAGTGGGGGAAGAACCCAAATTTCATCTCTTCCCCGGGACCTCGGCAGGTTAAACCATAATTTCATCCACCTATTGAAGACTTTACGCACAGTTTATGGATTAATATAAATATATTTTAACAGTAAGTAAAGAATTTAAACAGAGACTCTTAAAATAAACGGATGTTACATCTATGATTTATTTTTCTTAAGAAAAAAAAAGGTTAAAAATTTTCTGACAATAGATTAGCTTGTATTTGGTGATTATTTGCCACATGAAAAGCACTGAATGCAGGTCAGTGTGGTTTCAACATCTTTGTATTCAGACCTCATCAGTGGACACATGGAGGAGTTGCTGCTGCATCCCTCAGCGTGTCCGCCGTTTCTCCCGATCTCTCCTCTCATCCCACGTGGAGTTTGTGTTTATATTTGATATGCAGGAAATGGGAATCTTATACCACGGCCGGGCTCTAAGGGCTTGAAAGGCCACTGGCTATTGGCCTGCAGCTAACGACATGACAAGTTATACACGCCGACTCAAAATCTGATAGGCCTACTGCGCCGTAATCCATACAGATTAGATTTCACATTAAGGACTCATACTTAACCAACGCGCATTAATGCGCAAGAGATGGATGGTGTTTGGATTGTGGAGATTTCGGGAAAGTCCTGCACATCTGAAACAATTGTTCTGGCCTTTAAAAAAAAAAAAGAATCAAAGACCTGCTGGACCATTTAAAATAAAGACCATGAATGTAATTAGACGTGTTGCATTATGAGGAAGGGAAATAATCTGCTCACCGTTTTCCAAATTATACATCAATTTATGATAAAGCGTATTTTTATCCAGGTTACTCCTTTTTGTTTTGTTTCTTCATGTCTATCGTTTAAATTTTACCTGCGATAATTACCTGAGACACTTGTGTCCTTTTAAATAAGATTGAACTTTAAAAAAAATGTTCTCTATAATTAGAATAGGTGCAGTACATTAAAATATTTAATCAATAGTTTATAATTGTTTGCCAATAATAAAGAAACATCTTCACACATTCAAATATTGACTCTCTTAAATTTTCATCAGCTTTTATTGGGGGGTTTTTTCTTGGAAATTATATAGTTTGGGTAAAATATTCAGCTCAAATAAGACATGTTTAACTTGTTTAAAATACTATTTATTTGAGTCCCACAATTAAAATTATGTGTCCCATCGTTGCTGCTGCTCCTATTAGTGCGGCTCAGTTACATTTAGAGTTGAGGACATGAGCCTGGTGACAAACTGCACCACACGACGGCACGAAGAGAAGAATCTGTATGATATGAAAAAAGAAAAAAAAACACACGTTTTGGCAAGTGATTCCTTAACTGGCTTTATAAATAAAGAGACATTTAAAAAAAATCGATTCGTGCATAGAAAAAAAAACCCCAGATTGCTCCGTCAATATAGTTTCAGCCGACCTGTGACTTTTCACTACAACCTCTCCAGCCAGCAGTCTGCGGTTTGTTCAACATTCTTCTCCTCTTCGGCTTTTATAGCGTGAAATTACCACAGTGTGGCTGTGCAGTCCACTTTCTAATCCTCCGCTGTCCCATATGTGTTTCTCATGTCGCTGTCAATAGCCATAGTGAGAAATATAATTCTCTCTTCTGGGCCGCTGAAGGAAATGGCAGTCATTATTGATTCCCTGCAGTGTCAGATTAACTGGCCTGCTGGATGGTTTTAGGGCCATGCGAGGCAATGATGTGTAGCAAGATACACACACACAAAAAAAAAAAACAATTAGCAATGTAAGAATATTTAAAAAGCAAACTTTATACTTTCTTAAGACTTATTCTAAGCTGCAGTACTTTGATACTCCCTATGAGTATCACAATCTGTTATAAATTTACCATTTTATTGCCCTTAAACTTAGACAAATGTTCACTACTCATAAAATAAACTTAAATTTATTGGAGTTTACTGTCCAATGCATCCTTGATTGGAGAGAATAAACTTGAAAAGAGAGAGAGAGTGAGTGAAAGGCAACCAGATAGAGTCTGTCCTCCACAAAGGTGAGAGAGGGAGAGGGAGAAGGAGGGGGGGAAAGGGAGGGGGGTCTGGAGGTGGAGGTGGGGAGGGGGTGACGGGGTGAGGGAGGGAGGCTTGGGCACAAATCAATTCACCTGAGAGACGCATTATTGTCTTCGGTTTCAGGCGAGGAGGAGCTGAATGCTATGAAAAATTAAAAGGATGCCAGTTAGTTTAAGGGATCGAGCCAGAAAACTCGGCGACGCACGAGCACACACGCACGCACACACGCGCACACACACACATACACACAGCAGTACAGGATATGTGTCTTCTTTGAAGGATATCTACCTTATGTTGTACCTCTCACATAACGTAACTTGTGCACTGTTTGTTCTGGGGCAAACTTTAGATTAAGTTGGCATTTAAAATATTAATCAGTTACTTAAGTGTGTAATAGTGACCAGTTGTCTTCCACTGTCTTTTGTATCACATGCAACATACGCACACACACACACACATATAGTGTAAAGTTAATTTCTTTTTGGTGCTCAAGTAGGCTTGAATTTGGCACACACAAATTCCAAGGAAGAACAAATCATTCACTTAACTGAACATACTGTATAACACAATTCCTTCATTACACAGTGCAGAAAAGAAAGCCTGTTGGAACTGGGTCAAAGCGCAGGTGCAGAGAAAGGTTTGTAAGCTGAAGTGAAATAGAGCAAAAGCATTTACAAAAAAAAAATATGAGCAAAACTGCGTGAAATGATTGACTGTTACTCCTTACTCCGAGCTTTCTGGGAACCACAGATCTAATGACAGGGAAGGGCTTTTGCATGTGTGCGTGTCTGTGCACCTTACTCTTTTGCTCAGCTGTCAAACTCTTCCGACGGCCTTTGCACAATATAGCAGAGAGCAGCCATTTTGTGCTGTTCTGTTGGGGTGATGGCATTGTTTTCCATTCTTTCAGTCAGCCTTTGTTGCAGCTTCACCCCTCCCACCTCCACCCTGCATGACAGTAGCAAAAAAAAAAAAAAAAAAAAGACAAGGATACGCTGTAATTCCTGTCTATCATTTTTTCGCAGTACCCTGAACGCAACACCACATCTAATCACTCTTAAGTTGCAGACAATCACCTCGGCCTCACCATCCCTCCTGACTCCTGCACCAACCTGTCTCCTGTCTAGTATTAATAGGGTCACTCACTGTCTTCGTGTGCTAGCCAGCCACTGTGTCTGTGGTCCAGAGCCAGCCAAGCAGCCGTATCATTTACACTTCTCCATTTTCATTGTTGATATTTACTTCTGCAATTATCTCTCCACTTCACCCTCGGCTGAAGATGATATGCTGAAGTTAACGTTGCCGCTTCCCTCCTTCAGTCTCCTGTTGCTCACACATAAACACACTGACAGAGGGTCTAACCGACAGATGCGCACAGACATGTAAAACAAAAGGAATTCATGCAGTAAGGTGGGTGGTTTCATCCACAATGTATAAGTGAATACATTTGGCAAACCCCCAAACTAGTGTTTAAAATTTTATTCTGGTGATTTTCATCAACACAATGTTAGCAGAGGTGACCATTTATCATTAAACCTGTGCACAGGTAAATAGAAAAAGGTGACATTTTCATTTTATATTCATTAACGCACATTTTATTGTCTCATTTTTGCCCCTTAAGTGTGTGGTGGATCACAACACAAGAAGCCATGGAGGCCTCACAGGACCTCAACGAACAGATGGTGAGTTAAACGCTACTGTATGCATGCGAATGTGTGTGGGTGGGTGGGTTTACCTTGTATTGACCACACAAGACTGAGGTATACGCGCAATGGAGAGATGTGTGTGTGTGTGGTGTGTGTGTGTGTGTGTGTGTGTGTGTGTGTGTGTGTGTGTGTGTGTACGCTAACACACAGCAGATGTGGTTCAGTGAGTGTACAGTAACCATATGGCAGTAGTCTGAGTGAATTCATTAGAAACAATGCTGGACACAGACATCAATTTAGGAAGTGTGTGTGTGTGTGTGTGAATTTTGTAAGCATATGTGTGCATGTAACACTAGCGAATCCACAGGCGTTTAAATGACTGTTTAACTAAATTGAAAAAGTTTTTATCTGTAACATATCTTTCAGACCTCAGTCACACACTTAGGCACACACACACACACACGCACACACACACACACACACACACACACACACACACACACACTGAGCCTGAGGGTTTGTTAGTGTCTCAGCACAGCAGGTTACCTCTGCGTCACGTCAGCGCAGCGTCCCAGTTCTGCTTGTTTAAAGATCAGGCCGTATTGTTGGGAAAATGATTTTGGCGGCGAGCGAGGTCCACTCGCATTTCAAAGTCGTTAGTCAGCCACCAGAACAGGTGTAATTTCATCTCCTCCTCCTCCTCCTCCTCCTCCTCCTCCTCCTCCTCCATCAAGCCTCGTTCTCTCTCCCTCTCTCCCTCTCTCCCTCTCTCCCTCTGACCTGCCAGCCTCGACAGTAATAATAGCGCAAAGTGGGACAGAGCACATGAAGTATGTTGTTTTTCCCCACTTTTTGTGTTGCTCTGTCAGACTCGCCCTGGCTTAGATTACAGGCTGACCCCAGTGGAGTACTGTCACTCACACATACAGTACACACACACAAAACACAAACACACAGGAAAAAAAAAAGAAAGAAAGAGAAGGAAGTAAAGAAAGAGAAAGAGGAGCATTCATCTTTTCTTGCTGCCATCCAAATATCAAATATTGATGTCCATATTCCACAATTACTTCACCTGCTTTAAATAGGGCAGTGATGTCATTTATAATGTGAATTTGAGCTGCAGCTCAAAGACATTGATTAATTGTTCAGGTTGGAAATGAGACCTCAGAGCACGGACAGAGATTTTAATCTTATCACACAGAGCGAAAGGCTTGTAGACCTGAGATTGGTCTTTACCTTTTTGTTTTTGCTTCAAAACATTCAGGAATAGCTTATAAAGTTGCTAATTTGCATGATTTAAAGATTTTTTTGTTGTTATAGATATCATTTTTCAATTAGCGTCTCTGTATCATTCCAAATTTTGGGTGTACTGTGTATAATTTACACTCAGCAGCCAGTTTATGGTACACCTAGCTAAAATGAAGAAGCCCTGCAATAAATCCGACCATCATGAAGGTTTTAATGTTCAGCTCTCGTTGGAAATGTTCAACTTTATGGTCATTTTGGAGGCTCTAGTCTGTGGCGCTGTTGGATTATATTGTGTTATACTGAGACTTGTGTCTAATATTTTATCTACCCTCACGGATATAAATGTGGTTGACAAAATTGTGTGTACATTTCTGTTGGGCAGAGTGACAAAGTCTATAAGAAAATATCATCAGTAATGTGGAAATATTGGCCCGAGCAAGAGGAAGCTTTCACTTAACTGTCATGCAGCCTATAAAATAACCAAAATGAGGATGATATTCATATACATTACACATATATTACAACATCAGCTTTGTATACTGTAAATAGTCTTCCTGTTCTGTTTCAACGTTTTTTCAAATTATGTTTTAGCTGATAAAACTGAAATTTCGTTTGCAGTTTTGTGCTTATTGTCTCACTTTGATTACACCTGAACCTCAAATTACGAATGACAGCTTTTACAAATTCAATTTAACCGAACACGAAACTATAAGTGAAATTCATTTCCTCAGAATGTTTTCCTCTTTTTTTTTTTCCTATTCAATATTTAAACTGAAAGTGGCTAATTCTTTCTCCGCACTGCTTCAGTGAAACAGGCGTGTCTCGGGTGACTAAGAAAACAGCACAAGACCTCACACACAAAGTTTCGGGGAGTTGTCTGTTGATACCTGATACCGCCCGTCCCCCTCTACCCTTTAAAGTCCCCCTTCCCCTTACTTCCTCCACCCCACCCTTTTCCCACCACCTCCATCACGCGTCATCTGGGTTATGGTCATACGTCCTCTCTGGCTGCCTGCCTGCCGAAGGCCAGCCTGCCGTCTGTGGTCCTCGGGGAGTGCTCTGGAAGGAGCCTGAGGCAGGGCCAAAAGTGGTTAGCCTCTTAATGCTACTTTTAGCTTGTTTAACGGTCTCACTCCACCTGTTGTCACATACTTGTTTAGCTGTGGAGAAAAGGTGATAACCGTTTTTTGTTTTTTGATTGATACATGGTGAGATGATGATGAAAAGACAACGATGATGATGACTTTTTCTTGCTGTTTGGATCAAATGTCTTATGAATTTAACTAGATCGTAAATTTGTATTAGCAGTGTTTAGTATGCACACACAAATATACACACACAAACCCCACACACAGTCCCTCAATGCCTCTTGATCTGACAGAGCCCTGATTGAAGTCTGGTGGAGGAAGCAGGGAGAGACGGGGGGGGGGGGGGGGAGAGCGGTGGTGTTTGTTGACCCCGGGGAGCCTTGCAGGATTTTAATGCATGGCCACCAGAAGAAAAAAGTGAGAGAGATGGAGGAGGAGGAAAAAAGAGGGGAAAAAAGGTTCTTTTAGCCATAGCCTTTTCCTCTGGTGCGCTGGGAGAGGCCCAGAGTATGGCAGCTGTCCCAGTATGTGTGTGTGTGTGTGAGAGAGAGAGAGACAGAAAGACGGAGAGAGAGAGAGAGAGAGTGAGAGTGCATGGACCAAGTTAGAGGAGGAAGGGGGTCAGGTTGCACCCCTCTTTCACCCCTACAACCCCATACAGACGCATTCACACAAACTTACATGCAGCAGCAGTAGCTAAATGTGAGCACGGCCCAACCCTGATTGCCAAGATTGCATTGGCGTCATAGAGAGAATCAAAATCTGCCCGGCGACAAGGCATGTGGACGGATCACAGGAGTGTGGAGTGTAACAGCTACCCCCTGGCATCCCTCTAGTAGGCTGGCATCCTAGTTGTGGCACCGAGGTCCACTTCAATTTCAGCTTAGTGTACAGTGATTCTTGTACGATTTATGTTTAGTTGACAGCTGAGTGTTGCTGAGGGTCTGCCTTTCAGACTTCTAGTCACCGCAGTGTGAGAGAATAAAATATTCAGGACACTCAATATTTTCATGACATAAAAGTCATTCTTCTTGATTGAATTATGGCTAATAACTACGGCAAAGGAGAAGGATACGAGTTAAAAAGAGAAGAAAATGTGGAGACTGCAGCAAACGCTGTAACTCAACATCAGGATGATGTCAATGTTTTTACATTTAAGAAATACCTTGACATTTTAGGAAATATGCTTATTCCCTTTTCTTGCTGAGCGTTAGATAAGAAGATTGACACCACTCTCATGTCTGCCCATTAAATATGAAGCTACAGCCAGCAGCTGGTTAGCTTGGCTAAAAAGTGGAAGCAAAGGGAAACAGCTAGCATGCCTATGTCCAAAGATACAAATATATCTGCATAAAACCACAACTTGCTGTTTTTACACTTTTTTTGTACAGATTAAACAAACAAGACATATTGTTTTAGTTAGTAAACTTTAGCGGTGCTGGCAGGCTGGTTTGTTTTTTAAAGTTAAGCTAACCGGCTGCTGACTGTAGCTTCATATTTACCGTACAGATATGACTCTCCCTTTATTATACTCTCCATTTGCTATATTTACAAAGTAATGTTTGCTGGTGGAGTTTAACTGTTGTAAGTGGTGTATTTTGTCCTTTTGCAGAACTATGCTGAATTTTGTGAAACTGGGTCCATTCAGTGAATAGGCAGAGTAATCCTTTGTTCATGTGAAAATCTCTCAATTTTGACTAAGATGCTTTGAACGATCAGAGCATCTGCCTTTCCCCAAAACCCACTCAGTTCTTGCCTTGGGTCAGCCAATATATAACTCATGTGTAAAAGTCTGGCTGGCTAAGGAAAGCCAGCTAGGTGTGAGGTCAGCGGGTCACAGACAACCACTGAGCCAATCGCAGTCTGACAGAGTCAAACCCCCCAAACAGACTGGAGAATCCATCTAGAAACCCAGAGCAACCGGCGTGGGTTTTCTAGAGGAACGCACCAGACAGGAAACCACACGATATGTGTGCTTGAGTGTCTGCTGTGTGTGTCTGTGTGAGAGTATATGCATGTGTAGGTGTTTCTTTCTCTGTTATACACATATACTTTCTTCGGTGGTGTGGGAGAGTTGAGGTCATCTGAGTGGAGACTGTCTCATTTTGTGACCATGCTTGTTTAATGGAAGTCGATCAGGATGCAATGTTTCATGAGTCCTGACTTTATTGATCACTCAAATAGTTTGTAAGAAAAAGCACATTATGTTACATTTCTCTCTACTGAGCAGTTTTTATGCAATACAATCATTTGAATAGAAGTGGAGCCTTCAAGAAACGTTACCAGTAATAACAGTGAACTCGTCCAAGCACGTAAAAACCCTTACATTGCATGACTGCATGAAGTCCTTGGTGAGATAGTAAAACATTTTATTCTTTGATCCAACTTCCATAAATAAAACCCTTGATAGCACAGCCCACCTTTTGTTCAGCTTGCTCTTCTGGCCAAACATTCATCTGCCATTGGTTACACAAAAAGGAGCATATTTCCTCATTTTGCTGGGAAGGAAATGAAATTGCAACAATTGTGCTTTGGTTACGGAGGAACCTGCCTGCCCTGCCCGCCGCGAGAACTTCCTCTGCTGCTCTGCTGGGAGATTGGATTTCTCTCTCTGCAGCGGAGAATCAGAGAGGTAGCAGAGGGGTCGACGAGGCCAGATGGGTTGTGACCTGGGTCTCTATACTTCCTTAATACTCCAGACCAGGACTTCAACTAATGATTATTCTCATCATTGATTAATTATCTAATCCATCAACATGTTTTTTTTATTTATGGTTTGCTTTTTTTTAACCTGTATATGATTTTCCCCTTATGTCTTAGCCTGTAGATTGTCATCCCTGGGTTCTTGTGACGTAATATGCTTAATGCCTGGCTGAAAACTAAATTTCATTTGAAATAATCATAAAGTTGAAGTTATGTTATAAAATGCTCCTTATTTTCTTTGAGCATCAATCCAAAAACCAAAGATCTATTCAATTTACAAGAAAATAGATTATGAACATTGTTAGGTACTCGAGTAATTGATTACTGCAGACTGCACAAAATCTGTCTCTCAGATATTCTTCTTGATTGAACTTGCCATTTGTATCTGGATAACATAACACTTCTCTTTTGGAGGTAGTCTGCCTAAATTAGAACAAATGGACTGTTTATACGTTTT
The DNA here is from genome assembly GCF_914725855.1 of Thunnus albacares. Classification (NCBI taxonomy): domain Eukaryota; kingdom Metazoa; phylum Chordata; class Actinopteri; order Scombriformes; family Scombridae; genus Thunnus; species Thunnus albacares. The sequence continues at coordinate 15,322,423 of NC_058121.1, read as the reverse complement.
CAAGAATTTATTTGACTGCTTTGAAGGTAGGGAGACATAATATTTTTATGGTTTTACTTGTGTACTGTGCAGTGTGTCCATGGTACCAGGGATTGTTTTGAAAATGACCACCATGACAAAAAGACAGTAGTCCAGTGTATCAGTAAATTACATATTTCATGTTAATATTCATGTAACTTTTTGTCGTAGTATTAGCACTCTCTGAAAGTTTTACATTGTGCTAACATGTATTATTTTTAAACTGTGTTAATTTATTTAAGACTAAACCAAACACAACAATCAAGCATTTTTCTCTCCCTGTCCTTGATTCTTTCTGTCTGTCTCTCTGTCCCACCTTCTTATTCTCCACCGACCTGCCCGCCTCTTCGTCTCCCCCTGTGTCTCTCCGGGCAGAGTGATGATTCAGGGCCTATTGTGAAGGCAGCAATCCGATACAGAGCCAGCTCGAGAGCGGGGGAAAGGTGGACGACGGAGGGAGGGAGGGAAGGAGGGAGAGAGGGATAGAGAGAGAGAGTGGAGCAGAGCAGAGTGGAGGGGGATGAGAAACAGAAGGGATTATGGGTGTTCTCATTGCCAGGTCCATGCTGTCTGGAGCCCGGGGCGCTTTGGCACCCGTACCTGTCTTCTGCTTTACCTGTTGCTCTCATTCTCTAACTTGGCCTATGGTCTCTCCCTCTTTTTGTTTCCCTTTATCTTTATCTCTCTCACCCCCTCAAGCTCTTCACTGTCCCTTTTTTGGACTCTCTGCCCTCCCCTCTTGTCTTTTTCACACTTACGTACATCCTTTTCTCCCTCAATCTGTACTCCTTTTTTCACAGACATATGGTATTTTGAGTGATTTTATTAGGAAGATGATATGAAGTGTTTCAAGGCTTGGTATGATGGAACAGCTTGCGACTTTTCACTCCTGTTCACTCTCCGTGGCGCGTAGGGCAGCAGTAACTTCTAATAATCGGCCGCATATTGAATCTGAGAGCAGATGGCATATGTGTGTGTGTGTGTGTGTGTGAGCATACCTATCTGTCTGCTGAATGTCTCTCTCTTCCACAGACATGCACACACACACACAGACACACACACACACAGGATATGTGTCTTTTTTGAAGGCTATCTACCTTATGTTGTACCTCTCACATGCACACACACTGTGATGTCATAAGCAGCATTATTTAACAGGCAGCTGGGAGGCCATTCATCATTTAATTAAAAGCGTCTGAAAGGGATCTGAGGCCTAATGAGATTAGCTTTAATTATTGATGCTGCTGCTGCTGCTGCCACAGACACGCACATACACACACAGGCTCACAAACACACACACACACACACACACACACACTCCAGTTATGACCATCACAGACATTCAGACCACCCTAAACGCAGACAGAGGCACTCAGATGCTTACTTGCTTACACACACACACAGACTTGCAAGTGCACTTTTTGTTTTTCAAATTTTTGCTCTCTTACCTAATCTTTTCACACACATACACACACACACACACACACAAACACACACACAGATCTCATTGATTTCACCTCACAGTGGGATGTGGAGGTGCTCAGGGAGCTGGGTTGGTGGATTCAGGGGGGAGAAGGCTGCGGTATGGGGACCGGGCGGGGGGTGCGGTAGCTGTGGTCGGGTCAGGGATGAGGAGGGGTGAAGGGGGGCAGTGCAGGAGGGTGGTGTTGTGTTTCTGCAGGTCCCACACAGCAGCAGAGAGGAACTCTTTCTGTTCCAGTCCACTCACTCTACTCTCCATGTCCCTTCACCTTGATTAATTTTGCCACAATAGCATGTACTTCATATAAAGTTGGTTTATTTCAAGGGTTAGTTAAACATTAAGTTTTCCCTTTTCATTAAGTTGTTTAAAATCATTTTATTTGATAATATCATATATATTCTGTGCTGGCTTGTTATTTAAACCCAAGACTTGTTTTTAATGGCTGCAGCTGCACATCAAATGGAAATAATCTTTATATCATGTCATCCGCATCATTTTATACACATTGCCCCAAAATTTAGCCCAACATAGTTGGTATCTTTAGAAGCTTTCACTTTAAGATTAGATTAAAGTGAGTTGAAGTGATGGACAGTGTGCTGGATTCTTTGGTTGTCTTTTCAAATCAAGAGTTTTTCAATCCTAAACACCTGATACTAAAATCTTATGGTGTTCTTGTGGTGTTTTTTGAAATTTTGACTTGAATTTGAGTTCAAATTCGGCAGGTTTGAACAACATTTGGTTGCACAGTTTGAGTTTGTGATGCCTGGCTCACCTGCAGGCTGCTGCTTGATGTACCTTAAAATTTTTCAAGTCTAAGATAGATTTCTTCTAAATATCTAAATCAAGCCTTAACTCAGATTACCGTTGTTAAAAGACAGGTATAGTGTCAGGACATTGAAATGTAACTGTAATATTATATCCTATAAACTGTCACAACTTGCGGTGACTAAGCTCTTACTGCTCCTGTACAATGACTCATGCACATCATGCAGTGTGAAGCTGGGAGTCATATATTGACATGAGTCATTAAGATTAATTATTTAGAAATGTTGTTTTTTCCCATATAATTGATTAATTATTTTGTCAGAAATGGTAAAAAAAAAAGCCCATCATAATCTCCCAAAACCCAAGAAGATATCTTTAAATAGTTTCTGAAATAATTCATTTTATGTCAGTCAACATCAAGCTAATAAACAATCATTTCAGTTCACTGTAGTTATCTGTCCCAGTGTCTGATTTTCTAGCCACTCATGTGTAGATTGCACTTTTAGACATTTCATATTGAGTTGTGTGTTCTTGAATGTGTTTCTGTCCTACTGACAAGAGTGATGGTCCGAGTGCTTGTGTATGTGCCTGTGTGTATGTGTGTGTGCCTGGTCAGCCATGGACTGGTTTAGGTTTCCCCCAGTTGTTTTTTTAATCACTCTCATCAGATTAGCTGAGCAGGGGCAGCCGAGGCCAAACGCTTCACAATTAACAGCGCAGAACCGACCGGCACACACACACACATCCATCAGTGACTTTTCATTTGTCTCCATTGAGTAAAGCTGCATTAAATCATGTCCATGATCCCCTCACTCTCTGAGACAATGAGGAGCCAATTTAAATGGCAGATATGAAGACCACCAGGATGGCAAGGAGGATGGAGAGCAGCCTAAGTCACGGTTCTCCTCCACTGCTCTTTCTCCTCAAACATGTGTATTCAGTACAAATTGATAAAGGATTAGAAAAAAAGATAAAAACTCAATACATTATTTTTTAAGATAACCCATTTTTGTTATCTTGAATTATAACATTATATTAAAGCCCAAATAATCTGACCACAAACTCCATTCAGTAGCTGTTCTGGAGCCTGTAACTGAATCATTAAACTTGTTAGCATATACATCCACTTTGTCTGCTGTTTGGTGCTGCATTGTAAAAAACCAAAAGACTTCAATGGTGCTGTCCATATTGCTCTATATTAAAATGTATATTTCTTCCACTAAATTAATTTTCCTCTCAAAAACTGCAAAAAAAATGAGCAACTCATTATTTTTTTTAAATTAAATTAACTTTAAATTACACTTGATGATAAATTGATTTCACAAAACTCAATGAAAATGCCCACATACACAACAACAGAACTAGTCTGGGTCTGTTCCTGTCCTCATTCGCCAGCATTCTTCAGCAGATACACTTGTGCCTGGATTTTACAAGGAATTAAACTCCATGCAAGACAAGTAAGTATACAATTTGTATTTGTTCTGCATCGTAATTAAAGTGGCTGTTTGCCCTTATTGTGTTCACTGCTTTAATGGGCCCATGGCTGATTTATGTGTTGCACTCTAAAGCGTTCCATTACTGCTGTGGCAGTTTCAAAGTTCGCACCTAGCTAGCTAATATTAGAGTGAAAGCAGAATTACTTGGATTGTAGAGGGGTTGTTAGTTTGTGTTAATGTGGAAATTATTGAATTTCCTAATAATCAATATGAGATCAGCATGGCAACAAGCTGAGCAAACGTTAGCGGCAGTTCAGCTCGCAGGTCCTGCAGGGTTTTGGTTTAACAGGTGATGGTGTTAGCTGGAGACTTTAAGCTGGATGCATCTGTGGTTGTCATAGTGACGGCAGCTGTTGAAAACACGAACAGAACATGTAGTTATTGTCTTAAAAGCCAAGAATACTTAGGGGAAGTTATTATTATTATTATTATTATTATTACAATATCCAAACTGATGATCACAAGTTAAACAGACAGTAGGCTGGTCAAACTGGGTGACCACACAGTTTACACAATATTTAGCCATAAACTGAACATATTGTGTGTACACAATGACAAAGCAGGTTAATTGGTTGAATATGGGCCACTTTCTGATTGAGAGTAACTGTATAAAATCCAGATGTGCCATAGCTGCACTGCCAACTTATATGCTACGGTTTGTTTCCCACATTATAAGAAACGTTATGCGGTGAATGCTTCTTGCTGAGCACATTTTAACTTACAGAAATAGTTTGTTTAGATAATAAACACAGATGACTAATGTAAATTTGACAATACTCTTAGGAGCCAGATGCTGTCACTACAAGCAACCAGCTGAGAGTCACCAGTTAACATGGTCAGGCGTCCTCTGTACAGTGTTGGAGAAACACTGATTTTTAATGTGAAACTGCTTTATTCAGTGTTTTTACTGGTTTTAATCACTGGGTACGTTTGTTTTGGAGAGGAGGAGACCTCTACAGATAATTCGGCTCCTGGTAAAAACCTCCTGAACGATGAAGACTGAAGGAATCCTAACTAGGAGAAGCTGACCAAACCTAGTCTGATCTGAAGACACCTCCCCCTACCTACCTTGGTGTCTCTTTTGGGTACACAGTAGGTAAGCCCTTAAGTATATCAGACTTAAGTAGATGTATCAGAGGTTTTTGCAATACATGTTTCTGTACAAATTCTAATCTTGACAGCTGTCATTAGGCATGTATCAAAGAGGCAGGAGGTAACCAGTGTGACTCTTTGGGATGGCCATGTAAATTATGTGCTACCGTTGTACCTACAAAATGTGATATTTTAAAGCATTATCAGCTGCACCATGGAACCTTTGGACACAGTCATGCCTTGCTCTGTATACATGTAGACTGCCCATGCTCTTTTAAAAGCTGGACTGCCCTTGTTTGTCAGGTTACCATGTGGAGGTTCAATCGCTACCACAAGAAATTCTTTGGTTCACCTGCCAATTATGCCAAGGAACTGTATTCCCCACTGAAAGGAATTATTTTGAACACATTTAATCCCAAAGCACCACTTCTTAGAACACCATCCTGCTTTAATTAAACCTTTTGGACCAGTGGTAGCTTTCTGGACAATTGGATTTGAGGCCAAACACAGCTACTTTAAATGGATTGTGAGGCATACTGGCAACTTTTAGAACATATTCCTGTTCTTGGCTACAAAGCGTCAGTTTATGATTGCCCACCACCTGCATTCCACAACAGATGTGCCTGCTCTGAGTGTTGTAAGAGTAACATCAGTCCCATTAGATGTTCTGAATGCAGATGTTCAGGAGACAATCAGGTGTCTATCTCCTTGTCAGTCTCAAGTACAGCTGGCTAACATGGTCACCTTTCAGGGAACCAGATACTCTAAAGACATGATTGTGGCCTATGGTTGTACTGCTGGTCTTCCTGATTTTGCAGAGATTGTCAAGATGGCCTTTTTGGAGAAAGTGTACATTTCATTGAACACAGATTTCCTGGTATGATGAATACTATCAGGGATTTCATCTAGAGAACACAGATCACGTAACTCTTATCAAACCACAAAGCCTTAGTTTGTCTTCTGTCAGCCTATACTGTTGCAGGAAAGCACATGGTGACATCTGCTTCCAGTGTTGAGTACCACAGTTTCATATCTGTTTCTTCTTTGTCTCCTCTTTACCTGCAGACATGGAACAAACTGTGAGACTCCAGGTCCTCCATTGATCATGAAATCAACAAACTTACTCTCAACAGTGGCATACCCTCAGCTGTGAATGAGTTGGTTGATGCTATCAAAGGTGCTTATTCCATCACCACAGAAAAGATGAGGACTTTGAGGACTTCTTTACCCTCACCTCTATAGATGATCTGAAAGATAAAGACACACTCGAAGTAGTGTATGTACCACAAACCATAACACCCAGAAGGATAGCCCTGATACCTCTGATGTGTGCTTTGTATGTGATTTGCACCCTGTGGATTCACCAGACACTGTGATTATGAGTCATCCTCCCTTAGCAGGGCAAGATCCATGGCCTATGGTGTTTCGCATTCCAACTGTCTCTCACAACACTGAGCTGACTGTGAGACAAGGCAATGAGACTTATTTAAGAGATGGTACACCACTGACATCACCAAATGTCAAACATGACATTATGAGAGGTGACTCTGAGATGTCTTATCACTTAGCTCATCTCCAAGTAAGGGACTGGACACACTGCGACCAAAACCAACTTCCAGGTTCATGAGCCTCACAAACAAGTTACTGGCCAAGACAGCTCTTGGCCTGACACTCAGGAAAGGCTGTTGGTTATTTGTGTTCAAGACTGTTAAATGTTTGTAAACCTTATGAGCCCAATCCTGTAAATGTTATTCTGGTTTTATGGACTGACTTGGGGAGTTTTCACACCCGTGCTTTTTAGTTCAGTTAAATCGAACTCTGGTTCATTTGGTGCAGTTTGGTTGGGCAGGTGTGAACAGAGTAATTGCACTCGTGTGCAGACCAAAACAAACACACTGAGACACTTAAGAGGAGGTGGTCTTGGTCCAGTCCCAAAGAAACTGTGGAGCAGTTCGTTTGTGGAGGGAACGTGATCTGACCTCGATCTGACCCAACTACCAGATGTTCTCCACAAGTCTGAGCTCCTGTAGCCAAGTCTGCTTTGCATTCTGGGATGCAGCAGAGCACACCAACTGTTCCTAGTAGTAGCAGCTAGCCAAAGTATGAACTGAGGTTTGACCTGGACTAGAATTGAGGTGCATTGCCTTCCTAATATTGGGAAGGCAATGGGCAGATGACTACATCTGTCAGCTCCTACAAACAACTCATAAAAATACAGAAGTGTTCAAAATGTTCAGTCAACGGCTGAAGGAGAGGTGATTTGACTAGTTGACTGAACAGTGCTGCGTGAAAGTAAAAAAAGAGGCAAGAGTACATAAAAGTGAGAGATGACCTTTGTAAAAGTGGAAGCTCAAGAGAAGAGAAAGAAAAATTCCCATGGTTTGACAACCTGAACCATATCAGGGCAAGACCAACAGTTCAAGACCAAAATCAAGACCAACAGTTTCTCCAGTGGACCTTGTCCAATCCAATGACAGTACCTCAGACACTCCATCCTACTCCACACTCCGCCTGCTAACAGTACCAGAAACTCTGGAGATATTTAGTTAGATGGTGAGTACATATTTGATGTATGGAGTTTGATGTCAACCATTGTTATTACGCAAATATAACATTAAGTGTTAGTGCATTACAGCAAAGTTGATGACTCATATACAGTATATGAAGCAGGCAACGTGAGTATGACAACTACAGCTAATCTTTAAGGGGCTAATAGACCAACTTATTTCAGTGCTACAGTACTACAGTTACAGCCAATGGTAAAGCACAGCCCACAGTACAATAGGGCTATTGTTCAGTGTATAATACTTTTATTCCTTATTAATTGAGACATTTGAAACTAAAATCTCATTTCACTTGACGATTTTGCAAAGGCTATAACTTTGCTAAGTTTTATAGGTGCTTCCGTACCATTGGCCCGAATATTAACTTGTACTTAAAGTTTGAATTTTTAATAATTATTTGATATATTCATGAACAGTACTATTACATAAGTTCTTTGCCATATAGATGTTCAGATAACTGTTCCCCTATCCCTTTTTTATGTGCAGGAGAAACTTCCAACAAAACACCTAATTATGAAGAAGCAAATGAGCCAACTGCTGCAGCTCAGAACACATACTCTGATGAAGAGATCATCAATGCTCCACAGAGTATAAGCAGCAACAAGCAGGGCCATAATGGGTAGAGTGGAGGAGAAAAGGAAGGAGATTCCACTCCATGCAAGCCCAGCAGAAAGCAAATCATCAGATGTTTATGCAGCTAATGGGCACTGTCATCACTGCTTTGTGTCCTGTGGTCAACAACAGCACCCACAATCACCACACTAGATTCATCCAGCTCCCGTAGGGTCAACCACGACTAGTGCCTGGCCTATGCATCACTCACCTGTGCCACAGCAGTCCATGTCAAGTATGGCCTAAGGAATGATGCCTGCAACTATGTCCATGTCTCAGCAGCTCATGCAACCACTCATCAACATTGAAGGTGAAGTGACTCCAACTAATGGCTGACATGGCTACCCACCTGTGTCATCTATACTACACAACACTAACCAGCATTTCTACAATTTGTAAATCACTGGACACCACCCTACAAGTATGACCAATGGTAATGCAGCATCTGCAAAACACAGCAAAAATGGCAATACCTTGCAGTGGATGTATAACACAAATGTATTGTTTTTTTATATAGAGGGTTATACAGCCACCTCAAGATTTTACTGATTGCAGTTCTCGACTGAAAACAAATTGATATTTTATAGGTGCACATTTAGGCCACACATCTACATGGTGTTATCATTTTGGTATAGAGCAGATTCAAGGCACTGATAATTTGTAGCAGTTAGCTACAAAGTGAAACAAGTAAGAGAATGAACAATTCAGCTGTGCGCTTTATTTTGTTATTAACAAATATGGATTATTTTTCATTTTGCACTTTCATGGCACTGAAACATTTGTTGAGCACTCAACATTGAGAAAACTTTGAATGTTTTTAGATATTCTGTAAAAAAAAGCAACAAAAAACATTCTTGTGATATGAAACTTGTGATATTGCCCATCACAGCAATAAACGTTTTGTTACAGCTGGGAATTGTCTAACTTATTTGCATTTTAGCAGTCACTGCCTGTATGTGGCTGAACATTGACTGCACATGCTGTACATGTAATTAGTGGTTGTAGTACAATGTAATTACTGCCTTGAGGCAGCACAATAGTACAATAAAAGATTGCAACATTGTTTGATAGTATAGTTATTAAATTTGCATGTCACATTTTTTATTTTATTTATGATCTCATGACACCTCCTTTCTCCCACCTGCTCAGTTTTCATCATTGCAAAAACACAGGCGTTATGGACTTTGCCAGGTTGTCCAACATTTATATTCCAAAAATTCATCTTACTGTCTACTGCACATTGTAAAATGACTGAATACTGTCCTTTTAGATTGTAGTAGTCTGCTGGTGCATTGGGTGGTGCCTTGTTGTTAATGTGTGTACTAATAGCACTGGTAATCTCTAAAAACAGATATCTGCATATGAATGCAGAATCTGTAGGGAAGGGACAATATTTTGGTATTGGAAGCGTTCTGGTTTCCATTTGTAGTCCGAGTAACACTGACCAATCATGTTTGAGTGGGGATGGCACATGAACAGTTGCTCCTTTTGCAATCTTACCCCCATTTCTCTTTCAAACTGATGTCCGATTGTTCACATACACCTACCAATGGCCGTCTGTTCTGTAGTCTTTGTTGCTAAAGTTGTTCCATGGGTATTGGTGTTGTCCGCTTGCATATCTTGGATCAGATTTCAGCTCAAACATTTTCGGGTGTATTTGAGAGGTTGTCATTTTAAATTAAGAAGGAGAAAAAGAAGTCAAATCCCAATACTATTGTATGTTGTTGTTATGTAGCATAGTAACAACAGGAATTTTTCTGAGAGTTTTGACCTGTTATATGAAGTATTGCAGTGTTGTTATGAAAACACTTTTTATTGCTTATCTTAAACAAATAATGCATTAACATGATGACAAAAATTCCCTCTTTCTTTTTGTTTATATTAAATCTGCAATGTGTCAGTGCTTTTTTGACATGGGTTAAACTCAATTTCTTGGCTGTTTTTTGTAGGCTGAACTCATTTTTTTTCACATATTCAAAAACATATTAGCGAGTTAACCCAACTCAAATTTCTTGACTATTTCTTATAGGCTGTATTCCATTTTGTAAAATGTGTAAAACGCTTCACTGTGGTTGGTGACACCTACTAGCATTGAGAGATTATGTCTTACTTAATCATTTCAGTAAAAAATGCATTCATAGTCACATAACCTGGTCGCTTGAAGACATTTTCAAGCATTCTTTGACATAGTTTGAATACAAAAAATACAGGTTGGCAGCTTTAAAGTGGAGCGGCATTTTCACTGTTGAATTTAATATTTAGTGTGTATTCCTCTTTAAAGCTGATCAGCTCATGCACCCAATAGGCCTTTTTTAAATTCACTGCGACTCTATTCTGTCTCAAATGGCCAACAAGTCCTCCAAATGAAGCGACAAAATATGGCATTTGTAACCTCCCTTTAGAACAACACGTGAAGACACCATTTGTCTGTGCGTTCCAAAACAATTATACATCACTGTTAAAAAATTGTTTTATGATGTGACAACACTATGGTTAAGGTTTGGTTAGGTTTAGGCACAAAAATGACTTGGTTAGCATTAACGGAAACATTCTGGTTTAGGTTAAAATTACTACTTTTTTAAGTTAGGGGACCTTCATTGTCATGGTTACAACAATAACAACGATGTGGTTAAGGTTAGGGAACAATCATGTTCATTGTGGTCATGGTTTCAATGAAACCAACATTGACCCAGTTGGAAACTAACCGCTAGAGAGCTTTGTCACTTCAATGTATTATTTTGGGACACTTGCTGAGGGGAGTGATTATGTTGTTTTTCTTGAGGGGACAGTCGCCAAACTTCTGATTGTCTATTGTCTCCCGGATTCAGTGTAGAGGCCATCATCTCTACTACAACTTCAGCTCTATTTCTGTCTTTTTTCCTCTCCCTGGGCAATTTGAAGACAAAAGCTCAAAGATGTAATACTTCAGGTGCAGAAACTGCGTGTATTCTTTCATTTGAGTCCTTCAAATTTTGAGCTACACTAGGCAGCTCTTGGCAAGCTTCATGTGAGAATAGACGGGTAAAGAGAGGTACACCTAGCCAGAGAGCGAGAGAGAGAGAGAGATGTTTTGGAGAGTATTCACCCAAACACCTCCTCCTCCTCCTCCTCTTCCCTGCTCCACAAACTCACCCTGTTCTTCCCTTTCACTCCCTCACTTCTTTTTTTTTCTTTTATAGCTTCCTACTACACCTGAAAAAAGGGGCATTTTTGGAGGCATAAAGAGAGGGATAGTTTTACACCTCCCCAGGCTGGGGGGTAGGTGGAGTGGTGAGGGGGGGAGGAGGCTCGGCACAATGTATTTTACATGAAAGGAAGGGGATAGGGTTACCACACCGATAACCACTCATACAAATGGGGAGAGCAGAGAGCTTTGAGCAGGTAAATGGGTGAGGCTGTGTATGTGTGTGTGTGTGTGTGTGTGTGTGTGTGTGTATGTGTGTGTGTGTGAGACAGAGAGAGAGAGAGAGGGGACAGAACATGGAGGGCCGATAGAGATGGAGGTTGTGTTTGTGTGGTGAGTAACATCCTTCATGAGTGTGTTTTGTGGTCGACACCACCAGCCGATGATGGCTGGATGATCACGTTGCACAGGTGTGTGCGTGTGGATGCCTGTGTTTGTGTGAGTGTGTGTGTGTGTTTTTGTGCAGTATTAGACTTGAAACAATAGATTAATCGATTAGTAGACTGATAGAACATTAATCGGTTTTGATCATTTATTCATCATTTTACTGGTTCCACCTTCTCAAATGTTACTATTTAATGCTTTTTTTCATACAGTATATGATGATATCTCAAAATGTAGGGGATTTTGACTGACAAAACATTTGAATATGTCAATTTGGGCTTTGGGATCTTTATTTTTATTTTTTTATGCTCTTCAGACATTTTATAGCAACAGTTAATTTATTAATTGCAAACATAATTAGTGATGAGTTTCAGCCCTATTCATTTCTATGAATACAGATAATATAGGAAACATAAACAAATAATGTACCCCAAAAAATAAACTGACATGAAGTCTTTCATATCTCTATCTTTCTCACGTTCTGTTTTAGATCTGTGCGTTTAGTTTAGAGTATTGTAAGTAAGTTGTTTAGTGTTTCTTAGTCTCTCACACATTCCATCAAAAGCCGTTCTGTATTCGGTACCAACCCTCATGTCATTACGATGATCCTCATCGGGGAAGTTTCCCTTAACTCTCCCCCATTTCAGTTTCAAGTTCTGCCGAAACATAGATCTCAGTTCATGCAGGGTGGGCTTGTTTTGTTCAATGATTTGCCGCAGGACAATTACATATTCCTGGCCCCCTTGACTGCATATTTCAGGGAGTTCGCTTGCCACAGAGGCAATTTCTTTGTGTCCAAGAGTAGTAGACATACATTATTTCTGCACCGTCTTCTCTGGGGACCTCTATCATCGGCATCATAAGAATTTCTCCCCCTTCTCTGCTCCTGGTGTGTTGGGGGGGGGGCTGTAGATTGTGATTGTGCTCGCTTTCACTTGTTCTGACAGCTTTTCTTGGGCTGAGTCTGTAGAATATGAAGGAGGTGGTGATGAGGGTAAACTGACTAAAGACTCTCTCATCGCTATCTGGTTCAGTCATACAGGCCTGAACGTCTGTCTGGTTGGCTTGCCTCTGGTTGTGGTAGTGACTGGTCTGGAAGCAGACCTGGATTTTAGTGTTGATGGACAACTGGCATTGAGAGGAGGTCCAGGTCTTTCTGGAAAGAGAACTGGGGACATTGATGAGTTATTTCTCAATTGACTCAAACTGAAACCGCTGTTTTCAGGGAACCCACAGTGTTCAAAACACAACTGTAACTGCCTACAAGTCTCTAGTTCATGTTTATCGCACATCCTGAAAACTTAGGAACTTCTTTAATTTGACCTTTACCCATTTTATTGTGCACTACCCAAGCGATCTCACCCTTTGATTTCAGTTTGGGTTCTTAATCCCTCTTAATCCCTTTGTCAATGGATCGTCACCCCTAATGGAATGTCTTTACCTTTCAGACGTCTTTTGTGGTCTTTAATACCGTATTGAAACCGTTGTCTATAGTCATCACATTCAGTCGCTTCTCGCCCCGGGATTCATTTATGAGCCTTCCTCAGGGGAGGTTGACTTCCTGGGTCTAAGGCAACTTGTAGTCCCTTCACCAGCTGCACAGATTTGGTCTGTTTGGAGAACAGTCAAAGGAGTGAATGAGATCGACAACCCAGAAGAGTCATGGCAATTTACCTCTTGCACTTGACTTCAATGAGGAAAGAGACAACTCTTCGATATAGTATTGTCACACTTTCTTTAATGCTCAGAGCATGGCACATTCATACTCGATACAGACATACGAGCTACTGTAGAGGAGTGAGCCCTGAACAGTGGGGCAAATACTTCTTAATGTGTTTCATACCAACCTCTAGGAGTTGTTTTGACTACTCTATGCATGATTATACCCAAATAGACATGGCAGGATCTGTTTCAGAATAAACAGATGTTCTCTGTTTTGTTTTCACACAGGAACATACAAACACACATACATGATTTCTATGACTAAGCATTTTAACCTTTCACAAGTTCACACAAGCATTTATAAATATTCATACAATAATTTCCTTCACAGTTGCTTAATTCAAAAACAGGGCATCCTTGTAGCTATAGAGGTTAAGATGCTAACCATAAATTGCAACATCCCTGGTTCAGTCGAGGAATCTCTGCTTCATTTCTCTCTACTGTCTTCAGTGAAGGCTTAAAATGGCCAAAAAAATACTTTAAAAAATTTCAAAAACAAATGTAACGTCATTAAAATGCTCAAAATATAATAAATATAAAAGAAAGTTCGGAGATACATTTTTAGAAAGTCCAGCAAGCTTGTGAAAAAATCCTTAATTTAAACTAAATGAATAGAACCAACAACAACATGACAAAAGAGATCAACAGGAGCAGAGTCTCCATCTGTCTCACTGTCTGCTGAGGGAAAGATAAACTGCTGTTGTTCCACTTGAAGAACAAAGTTGTTCTCGAAGTCCTCTTAAAAGGGAGCGAGGCACCTCTGTCAGACAATTAAAACACTCCTAATGTCAACAAAAACCAAAGTAGAGTCTTGTCATTTAGCCATCTGATATACTAGCTGCTTTCTTTGCCCATGCCGAACTACTGTTTTGTTTTTTCTCTTCTTTTTTTTTTGTATTTTATCAGGCGTGTTTTGGGACACCTCCCTTGCTCCCTTCTCCACTTGCTGTGAAAATATTTCATCGGGGATGTTTTTGGACGACCCCCTCCCAATGGGGTCCTGCCTGGCTAATAATAAAGTGCTTGAGTTGTCAAGCGCTTCGGCAACACCCTAATCTGTTCTGACAGCTAGTCCTCCACATACACTCTCAAACGTCCAGCACGCGCACAACTGCATGTCGGTGTGCGCGTATAACACGTTCTCAACAGACATTTGCACTGATGTATGCACAGGGGTCCACAGACAGTCTATCAATCAAGGTGTTTATTGGGGCAGGGGGATAAATGCTGTGGGACGGGGCCGCATGGTGTCACCATGGTGACCGAGCTAAAGGTGGCTGGTGCACAGTTGGAGACGGTGGCCCTGTTCCAAATTGGTCTCCTGGCCTGTATGCATTCCTTGTACTCTTCTCCCCTGTTCTCTGTGGCCTTGTAGGTGCGCTGTAACTTTTAAACTAATAAAGGGCAAAGTAAGTAAATTGTATTTACGTAGCACATTTCAGTATAAGTAAACTCACACACACTCAGTCAAACACACACGTACAGGACATAATCATAGACTTGAGAAGTTTTCAGCTCGCTTTTGAATGCAGACACAGTTGTGACTATTGTTAGGTCATCAGGCAGTCTGTTCCAGGTCCACAGAAACAGCACCAAAATCCTTAAAGGGTCAGTACACCCAAATTGCAAAAAAAATTCTCACATATCTTCAGTAATATCCTGCCATGCTGATACTTTGCTACGTTTTATTTGCCAAGGTTTTGAGATTTCTGCCTCGTCTCCGATGCCTGTGATGGAGGTGAATGGAATTTCATTTAAAGAGGGCTCTACTGGTATATCCTTGTGTAAGTTACAGTTCAAAACCTCCTTATTTTTGTTAAATTGGCCCTTTATGCAGCCCCTCAGTTCAGCCTCTTTCTGAAACAGGCCGTTTTATCTCCTGTTTCTCAGCTCATCGGAAGGGGGGCCTTACCCCCTCCTGATGAGCCCACTCTGTTCTGCCTCTTCCACAGAGCCCGACCATGGATGTATAAAGAGAACTGGATACAGCATTGGAGGTGGGACCCCGTTCATTCCTATGAAAGTTGCTCAGTGGTGCATTAAGCCAAAAAAGATCAACTTCTTCCGCATAATTTCCGCATCTGTGGGGCCCACAGAGCAAGCACACTAGTGACTTTTGCCGGCCAAGCTGGCTACTTCCAGTTTAGCCCTCTGGCTAACTTGAATGGGGGTAAAACAATTCAGTTGTGCGTCTCTTCTAGATTTCTGAAATGTGATTTGACCGAATGGATCAAATTCTGATAGTGAGTGACAAGCCATTTCGTGGAGGTTGTGACACTCAAAAGAAAAAAATCTGCTGATTTACAGATGTCTCTTTTACAATATAAGTATATGGGAAAAAAGTCTTTTCGGCCCCAGTTGCATCCCGCGACGTTGTAATTACACAGTTTGGCCACTATGTCAAATTGGCTTTGGAGCCCGGCATTGTTCCTGGAGGCTTGAGCCCACCATGTTGCACCACCATGTTTCTACAGTAGCCCAGAATGGACAAACCAAACACTGGAGTGCCTTTTGCATTTTACACGGCCACCGTAGGTTCTCCTACACGCTTGAAAGGGTGTGTAACCTCACCACTAGCTGCCACTTAATCCTACACACTGGTCTTTCAAGTTTTAAGTTTTGCAAACTGCAAGTGCCACAAATGAATTTACATTCACCTGCATCATATTTTGTTGAGGCAGAAATGTCAGAAACAGATAAATGAAAACCTGGCAGAATAAAACCAAAACTCTCTGCATGGGTAGTTATCACTATAGGTAAGCAAGGTTTTTTTGTTTGTTTGTTGTTTTCCGTTTGAGAATTTTGTTGAACTGACCCTTTAAAATTTGATTAGTGAGATGAAATTCTGTTGAAGTCAGAAATTGGAGCTGGCCTAGTTGAAGCAAGCGTATGAGTGTGTGATCATCTGATGGTGTGTGTTTGACTGCCGGTGTGTATATGTGTGCGTGTGTGGGCGTATGCCTCCCCTGATAACACCTTGACGACCATAGTGAAAGAGTGCCATCTTCAGACCAAGGCAGCTGGGAGGGAGAGAGAGAGAGAGAGTGTGTGTGTGTGTGTGTGTCCACCAAGGTTATACTAAACCCCCATCCACCTCTCCGACTCACGACACATATGACACACACGTGTAGCCCGTGTGGTTCCAATTAAACACAGATTGGTTGTGTGTGTGTTTCATGTGTTCAGGTGTACACGCAAAACTTTGTGCAGTGTGAGTGAGATGGGGGGGATGGTGTGTGTCTAAGGGAAGGGGGTGGGGGGGAGTCAATTGCATGGTGTGAAGTTTATGGTCTGGCCTGTACTTTCTACTGCACAGCAAGACATTGACATCACATCTACACCACTTCTCCATTTACCGTTTTAACTTCATGGAAATAATCAGGCTGCCATAAGCAGGATTTACTCTAAGAAGAAGTAAAGTCATACACACGGATGTTTTTGATTTTAGGGGCTCAGACTTGTTTGAGTTATGTTTTTTGTTTGAAATTCTTTTGCTACACTTTCACACACAGTTACAATGTGGAATTCAGCTTATCTGGGTCTATATTAGCAAAAGACCTCAACACCAAAAAGAAAAGTTACATTTAAAAAGTTCCCTGGCTTAAAATGTTAGCTTGAGGGACTCTGTAGTGAGTGACAGCCGAGACAGAGCGAGAGAGAGAGAGAGAGAGAGAGAGAGAGAGAGAGAGGAGGAGGAGGAGGAGGAGAAGAGAGAAAGAGGAGGAGGAGGCAGAGGAGGAGGGAAACAGGACGAGCGAAATGTTCCCCATTACTGGATTCGAGGAAGACAGGAGCTGTGCATGGATTGGCCTTAGAGACAGAGAGATAGAGAGAAGGAGAAAAGTGTAGCTCAAATGCAGTTGATCTCTTTCTTCCAGCTGCTACATGTTTGTACAGAGTTAAAAAGAGAGAGAGAAAGAGTGCATTTTCTCCTGGAGAGCAAAAACAAGAAAAACGTGACACCTGGAGTACAAAGTTAGAGCAGGTAGATAGAGACAAGTTTAACTGTGTTCGAGTTGAATGAGTGTGTGTGTGAGAGCAGCGAGCCTGCGTCTGAAGGGAAGCTGGTGGATCGTACGGCTCTGTAATGCTTTGTGGAAGTAAAGGACTGCTAACTGACCTGATTACACCCTGAGGTAAGAATGGCTGTGTGAGTGTGTTTGTGTTTTATGCTCAAACTATTTTTTTTTTTTTATCAATTAATAGTAACACTTACTGTAATTTTGGTATATTTATTTTCAATGGTTACACTTGAATTAATAAATCCTGCTTTATGTAAAAGCAAGATGGGAATTGCTATTTAATATCTGATGTAGCAATAATTTGGCTAAATAGGTGCAATATTCAGAGCATTTAAAATAAAAAAGAGGCTGGTGTGTTAAGGTGACAGCATTGAAATTTATTTGAGTTAAATTAATTTACACAATAACAATATTTCAAAACAGTTGCACATAAATGACAGAATTTTTTTTTATGCTTTGACTTTACATTTTTTTTAAATTCTACTTCTGAATTGTCATTATCAGATATACATTTTCTTTTCAAGTATTATTATTTGCAGCATTTGAGGTTTGTTTTATGACTACAGCCCTGTTATCTAATTTATCCAACAAAATATCTCCTAATCTACACTGTTTCTTCACAAAATAAGTCTAAAATGTAGAATACGACAAAATTTACAGTGGAATTACTGTGTTTATAGCAGAGAGATTATTTGAAAAAATATTTTAAAATCCTTAATTAAAACCGTTCTTGTGCACAATGGTAAAAATAGTATGCCCGATTTTCTTAAAGCCATTATAGACCCTTTGTGTGTGTATGTGTGCGAGTGTGTATGTGTGTGTGCAACTCAATGCATAGTATCGGATGTCCTGTTGCAGATGGGTTGGGTTATTACCAGAAACACATAGCGCTATTCTTCTTTCTCTCTCCCTCTCTCTCTCTCTCTGCTTTTTCTCTTCCTGTACAAAGTTTTCACAGTTTGCCAGAAACAATAATACAATCATTGTTGAAACATTATTTGTGTCAGATTTTATTTACTTGATTAAGCTTGTTAAAACAAAAGTAGAGTGAAAAAAGGAAACCACAAAGAAACAAAACTAGGACTGCTTCTACTTATTTATGACTAACACCTACTGCTTCTCATTATTACCTTTCAGGCTCAAATTAGGCTTCACATTATCCAGAAAATGATAAATATCATTAGTGAGCAACAACACTACCATAGCAGTGTGATTCCCTTAAATAAATCATTGTTATTAGTGCTAATTACCTGGGGTACCTGTATTTATCCCTTAGGGAGTCCCCCCTGGCCAAGCAGGTTGTGTTCTAGACCAGTCACCCGGCCAACCAGGTCAAAGGTCACCTTTTTAAGTGGCTCAGATGACACAAATGGGTCCTTCAGGCATCGTGGCTACCTAAGAGTTTGCTTAGGCCCTTCGTTTTGGTACTGGAGCTGAAATTGAGTGTGTTTTACTGCGAGACACGGAAAGAGGACGTATTCCTTTCTTGCAGTCTCATTGAAATAGTGACCACTTGCACTTTTGTAGCTTTGTTATCGCATGACAGCTTTTCGTTAAACACATATTTTTAAGTGATGTCACAATAAATAGAAGGCATGGCTCTCAATCGGATTATAAACATTTTGTGATAAAAGTAGCTACAATTGAAATATAAAACAAGTCAAAAAAAAAGATTTGAGAACTGAATAGGAAAAACTGTTTCAGATCATTTTCATACATCAAAAAGAAATGACAATAATGCTCAAGTGGGAAAGAGGGTTAAGTAAAATAAATGTATGGAATTATACCAAATATGGAACAAATGTTTTCAACAGACAAAGATAAAAGTGCTGAGATATTGAGAGACTCGGACAGAGAGGTCATCAAGTAAGAGAAAGTGTGCATTTATAAAGCACAACGATAAAAGCCTTTCAGGATCAAAGCCCGCGTGTGCTTGTGTTTTCACAGATCATGTTGAGACAGAAACAGCCAGGGTTTATGTGTTTCCATGTGTGTGTGTGTGTGTGTGTGTGAGTTTGTGTGTGTGTGTGTGTGTGTTAGTGTGCGTGCATGTGCAAGCACGCACATGCGGGCTATGTGTACGCCCGCGTTTGTATGTAGCCCTGCGTGTGCGTTACATGTGGATTGCAGTTTCTCACGGCCATGCTGTTGATGTCGTGACTGACAGCCTTGTTAAATTTCAGTAAAGCATGAAACGTGACATGAAAGTGGCTTGTGTACGTGTGTATGTGTGTGTGCATGTGTGTACGTGTGTGTGAGTGAGTGTGTGTGTGTGTGTCTGTGTAAAGTGATCCATACGAGGGCACTGGCTAACCTTTGAACCCTGTCTTAAACAGCTAAGTGCTGCTTCTTATTCGCTCTCAACAGGATCCTATAATCAGAACCATAACACCACAACATAGTGCTCTATACACACACACACACACACACACACACACACACACACACACACACACAGAAATGTCCTAGTTTCCAAATACCTGGAGTTTAGTGTCTGCTTTGCCAAGCACTTTCTCTGTATACTTACCTGTGATTGCGATAATTTGCAAATGACTTGAATATATGATGCCTGGGTGAATTTGACCATGCGTGTGTGTGTGTGTGTAGGCGTCTGAATGCGTATTTCCATGTGCGAGTGTGTGTTTGGCACCTCACGCGTGCCCTACAACTCGGCAGTGTGTTGACACAGTGATTATAGGGCAGCTGGTACACATTGGCTCTTGCTCCGCCCTGCATTTACTGTTCTAATTAGTTCCTGTTCCAAATAAGAGAGAGGAATTTTAATAGAGAACCGCTGGTCTGCCGTCTAGCTCCGCATACCCTCACACACACAGCAACACACATGAAACCAAGTCTGTGTGTGAGTGCGGTGAGCTGCGGTGGAAAGGCGCAGAGGCACATGTGTTTTTTCTTAATTATTTTTTTTTTTTTTTTTTTTTTTTTTTCAATGATGAAGGAAAAGTTCCAGCACGCAGTGATTGACAAGACCAAATGTCTCGGTTAACCCCCAAAGTCAAGTCTCGATTTAGTGTCGACACTGACCCGTTTAAGGGTGAAGAGTGAGCCCTCTGACCTAACATGACCCCGCCGTGACCTTTCAACTCTTTAAGGGTTGAGGAAGGGGCTTGAGCTCAGGATGGAGCGAGGTCACGGGTGAACAAGAGAAAGTTAATATCCGTCACTTAGACGCCAGTTAGCACTTCTGTCACGGCGGTGGGTACAACCACAAACGCTGGGTCTCAAATTATTATTATTTCTGCATTTTAGTGACCTTGAAGAATAAAAAAAAAAATGAAAGCGAAATGGAACACGTTGCAATTTCTGGAGCGGGAATTCATTTTGTTTTTATTCACAACAGTTCATGATACTAATATAATTAGCCCGATTCATAAACACCAGTTTATGAGACAGGTTTATGACACACTAAACACGGGTTCTTATGAATATGTGTGTAATGTGATGTGTGCGGTTATATGTTAAGTAACATTTTCTCTGCTCTGGTTTCCCTGCAGGTGAAGAAATCACACAGTGACTCTCATGTTCCAGACCTTTCCGACACCAGGTACACACACTAGTGTCTGTTTGCATAATATGACAAACAATATTAGGTTTTTCAGAACTCTGTGTGTGTGTGTTGGTGTACAGATGTGTGTGTGTGTGTCCTAGTTCTCTGGTCATGGTGCAGAGAGGTGAGGTTTCACTGCAATGGCGAGCTGTGATGAGGTCATCAACACCTTTCCGAAGACCTCAGTGCCCGAAACACACACAGACGCACACACACACACTCACACAAAATAGTAATTTACATAACTTATAAAGAGCTGAAATGATTAGCTGATGACTGGTTGATCGACATTAAAATAGATATTTTGATAATCAATCAAAAGTTTCTGCTTTTTCAAGCAGAAGTAGTGAAGAAATACCACGTTTGTCCAGCTCCAGTTTCTCAAATAAGAGGATTTTCTGTTTTTCTTTGTCATATATCTTTGTAAATTGAACATATTTGGGTTATGGACTTACGCCATTGAAGAAAACATTAACATTTCATACACTAAACATAATTAATCATTAGTTGCAGTGTATTGTACTACATATATGTATATTATATTTATTTTACACAATCAGAAGTATAAATATCATTAAAACCACTTACCTACTGTATAAACTTACACCATATGTTGCAATAAGATGCAGCATATTCTTCAAGGACCGCACATAATGTGAAAACCAGAAAAGAGTTTATGAAACACCAACTCCTGCCATCGCCTCCCGAGAGGAGCGAAAAACAGAGAGGAGGGAGGGGGGGGGGGACGAGGGGGAGGAGGGGGTGAGCGGGGGGGGGCGAGGGGAGACAGAATCATTTCCTGCTGTTGAGAGACAAAAGAAAAGGATGGATGAAGAGTGCTGAAACACACGAGGGAGAAAAAGAGAGTGAGAGGTGAAAAAGTACCAACATTTGTGAAAGTTCTTAACTTGTGTTTCCATCGAGAGTGATATTTTAGCCTTTCTGTTTGAAGTTGGGCCTTGGCTTGATATCTAGTCCACAATAAAGCATTGTTGATGTTAAAGCAGTGATCAGTGTTGTCAGTTCAAAATGTACAGGAGAGCAGAATGAATGTTTAACTGTAAATAGGAGAAAAAGAGTTGACAGAGAGAGAGAGAGAGTTGAGCTGGAGTGTTTATCTTTCTCTTTTTTTGTACCCTCAAGCTGTCTCTCTCGTCTGGTGAAAGCTATATGTTTATACCTGTCAGTCTGACTGTGGGTTGCAGTCATGTGTGGCGATGCTATCTGCCCATAGCATTGAGATGGCCTTCCTCCAGACCGCGACACAGATGTATTGCACACCGAGTGGCAGAAGAGCAGCCCGCATTTATTTAATTCTCCCTCCATCTCTGTCATTTCTCGCTTTGATGTCTCACACAAGCGCACAAGTGTGACCAACCTGCGGGCAGCATGAGTCAAGCGAGGCTCACACACACACACACATATATGCACACACATTTATATCTGTACGTGCACACACACTGACTCAACATTCAACCATGTCTTCCAGCAAAGGATATGTCAAAATGTGGGTTTGTGGCAACGGTGATGAAGAGTCATAAGCGAGTGTTTTATGTTGCTTTTTTTTTTACAGTGTGCACGCATGAAAGTTTATTAAAAACGCTTACACCCCTCGCTTGGGGTTACAGACCCCAGGGAGTTGCCACGGTAACAACTAATAGTGATCCAAATAAACAATAAACACCCCTGTGTTGTGAAGGGATGAATTCTACCACCGACATTCAGGCTGACCATAAATATCTGTCTTCATTCTACTCATGACTTTATTTACTTCCACTTCCAACCCTCCGCACACACACACACACACACACACCACCTTGAGTGCTGGTTTCGTCCCAGTCATGCATGTGGAACACATTGTAAAACTAAGCATGCTGGCAGGCTGTGGGTTTGTATTGGAGCCCAGAAGTGCACACACACACACACACACACACGCACATACATACGCATACATACGTACACAAACACACTATAAAAGAGCCAGCAGGCCCGCAGACAATGTCTAGCGCCTCTGAACACATGCTCATGTAAGCTAACTGGTACTGAGAAGCATGAAGTTTATGACTCTCTCTCTCTCTCTCTCTCTGTGTGTGTGTTTGTGTGTGTGTGTGTGTGTGTGTGTGTGTGGTTCCTGTGTGGATAACACAGTATGTCATTGAATGAGATCTTAACCTAATATATAGAGGTGGCAGATTCCCAGCTGTGAGAGCATATTGCTGTTGATCTGTTATTCATTCAAAAATCGCAGCTCATCTTAGTCTCCCTCTTCCTCTCTCCCCCTCCTCCCGCCTCTTAGGTCTATGGAAATGCAGGACCTAGCCAGTCCTCATAATAACCGTGTGGGAGGTGGAGATTCCACGGGCTCCAAGCTGGACAAGAACAACCTTGGCAGCCCCTCCATCACCACCAATGGAACAGGAGGTGAGAAGGCAGCATTTCAGTTTAGTGCTGCACTACTGAAAAGGCAGTTGTTCTTACAGTTTTAGTGTTAAATATACAATGAAATATGTTTTTTACCTTCATTTTGTATCATTATCTCATATTATTTTTAGGCCAATTCCATTTTCAGTGTGTTATTTAGTCATCAATGAGAACCCTAAACTTTAGGAAGACAAGTGCGCTGCTCCACCACTCCAAAGTTTCACTTTAAAGGAATACTTGGACATTTTTGGAATTGCATTTATTTGCTTTCTTGCTGAGACTGAGATAGATGAACACCACTTTCATGTCTGTACGATATACAGTAGGGTCCAAAAGTCTTTCCCACTCAAGTGAATGGGAAAGTTGTCTTAGACTTTTGGATCCTACTGTATGTGAAGCTCGAGCCAGCAGCTGATTGGCTCAGCTTATCATGAAGACTGGAAAAAGGAAGAAAAACAGCAAACCTGGCCCTGTCCGAAGGTCACAAAATGCACAATTTCCTCTAAGCAATAGTCCAGCACATAACCCCCCCCCACCCGAAACCACAACTTGTCGTTTTTATACTTTGGTTTCTGTACGGATTAAACAAAGGATATAACATGCTAACAGCTTTAAAAGGTGCTGGTAGGCAGATGTTATTACCTTTGGACAGAGACGGGCTAGCTGTTTCCAGTCTTTATGCTAAGCTAAACCAGCCGGCTGCTGGCTGTAGCTTTATATTTACCATATAAAAAAGTGTGGTATCAATCCTCTCATCTAACTCTGGGCAAGAAAGCAAAACCATATTTCCCCAAAATGTTGAACTACTCATTTAAGTGCAAGGTAGATCAATTCACATTTTCATCTGACATGAAGACCAGTAAAAGAGTGTTTCAGACACCTCGGCACAACATGCTAGCGCTTATTGACATCTAATTTCTTGAAATATGTAGCTAAATAAATTAATAAACTCTAAGCACTTCTACTGAACACACTCTTTATGTCATTGTTGTTGAGGAGAGGTACACTTATGACATCCTTGCTCTTCCTCCAACAGAGGTGAATGAGCTTATTGTAACGTAAGTCACTTTGGACAAAAGTGCCTGATCAGTATAATGTAATGTAATGAAATCTACTGCAAAGTCATCAGTCAGAAAGATTTTTGACCTGCAGAGATAAGTACTTTTTGAGGAATTTATAGAGACGGAAGAAAATGTGCACACGCAAACGCACGCATACACACACCCATGCTGGCACGAGTGCTTGAGTAAACCACCGGAGAATGTGTGTAAACACACGGTGAAGCACTTTTGCTCTCCTCCGCTAACCGCTTGGCAAAGTGTGTGTGTGTATGTGTGTGCTTGAGTGTATATGTCGGAGCGCGAGCCCAAAATCCCACTGGAAACTATTTCCTTTACAAGAGCATTAAAGCATCACCGCTCTCTTAGATGTCAACACCAGCAAGCCCTCTCCTCTCTTTCTTCTATTTGTCCCACCCTCTCTTTTTCTCCTTTTCCTCTGTCTGTCTGTGTTTCTCTTTCCTTCTTCATATCTTTTTTTCTTCTGTCAGCCTTGATCTCCGCCTCTCTTATTCTCTGTCCTCTGGAATCATTTTTGACAAGGCAGTTTGATGTAATAGTGCTGGATGTAAGTGCTTTGGTTGAGGGCAATCCTTTGATCTATTGGTGATTCAACATGCAATGGAAACCTATTTTAATAGCAATGTAATGGAAAAAGTGAGATACTGCATTTTGGTCAACTTGATGTGTCAACACACACACACACACACACACACAGACAGACACACACGTTCACATTTACAGAAATAGCTGTGCTCAGAGTGGACTTAACAGTGCATTCGGACCATATTAGAGCACATTAAATCATTTTTGATGAGCTCACAGTTAATGGTTTAAGCAGACAGAGCTGGGACTACACGCTGACAGCCAAAACAAACTACATACCCAACATTCCCTTCACCTGACATCAACCAGCGCTCTGGCCCAAGGGCCATCTCCATAGCAACTCATTTGTCTTCATTAGAGCTTGTCCAATGGGTTGTATTGCTCCCCCGAGGGGATTAATGAAGTTGTCCCGAATTTAATCGAGTTCTCAGATGGTCAGTGATGATGAGTTTTAATCATGTTCAGGGAGAAAGCACAAAAATAACTGGGAAACATATATGGGTGCAGGTGTGCTCATCAAGTGTCAACGGATTAGCAGTTACCTCAAGTAACAGCTCAACATTTGGGAAATTGAGATTGCGAAGTGTTAGATGAGAAGACCACTTTAGTCTGTAAACTGAATATCAAGCTAAAGCCAGGAGGCGGTTAGTTTAGCTTAGCATTAAAACTGAAAACAGGAGGGAACAGATTGACTCTGTCCAAAGGTTAAAAAAAAATCCACCTATTGTAACAGTACCTCTAAAGCTTGTTAATTAGCATGTTATAACTTGTTTATTTAATCAGTACAAAAACTGAAATATAAAACTTTGTGGTTTTACCGGATTGTGTGCCGGACTATTTAATGGTGAAGAGCCATGACTTCCTGGAGTCTCTGCTGGTTACCTGGCAACCTCATGGTAACAAGTTATTTACTGATATTGTTTGTACCTTTAGACGGAGTCACTTTAGCTGTTTTCCTTTGTTTCTAGTTTTTATGCTAAGCTAAGCTAATCATCTCCTGGCTCTAGCTTTAGATTTAGCTTACAGACATGAGAGTGGTATCGATCTTCTCATCTGACTCTTGGCAATAAGGCGAATAAGCAAATTTCCCAAAATGTTAGACTATTCCCTCTCATTTAGCACTCAGTAATAAAATCAATAAGTGTACCTTTAAAAATGTGACTATTCCTAATGTAAAATATCTTTTACAATACAAATATCTCCCTTTTTAAAGCATTAACACAATGTCCCATATACCTTAGATTGGTATCTGGTTCTCAGTGCATCATATCCTCACCACCTTCCCACCTTGCACCCCTTTAGGTGAAAACATGACAGTTCTAAACACGGCTGATTGGCTGTTGGGCTGCAGCAGCCCGCCCCCTGCCCCGGGCTCCAAGGACTATGGTACAGCGGTGCATGTGTGTGAATCCAAGCCCAAAAGTCATATTACCTTAAATGCAAACGGGATGATGTTTTGATGTTCTGATGTTTTTTGTGCCGGAATTGCTCTGATTGATTTTCATTTGCTGTGCTGTGTCCTCTTCTCTTTGGATCCCATTGTAAATATATCAGCGTGTGTGTATTTGTGTGTTATATATTTGCAAGGTTCTCACCAGTCAAGGAATTTCTGAAAAAAAGTTGAGAAATTTGATGAATTTACCGGGGGAGTCAGAAAATATGAATTTCACCAAAGAGTCACCTTGCATGATTATATTTTTAAACTTAATCATTTCATTTTATGGTTTTCAGATTTTATTAACCTGAAACATGACATTAAAAAATAAAAAAACTTAAGGTCATGGAGTATTCTGACCTGGTTATAGAAAACATTTAAAAGTTGTGGAATTTTATGTCAATTACAGGGGAACCCTGCACACAGCATACACACTGATATATAGCTATGGCAGTTAGCTGTTTTACTCAGAAAGTTTTACTTTGTGTGTGTGTGTGTGTGTGTGTATGTGTGTGTGTGTGTGTGTATGATGGTACTTCTCTGCCGGCCTCCCCTGACACTGATCTTTTCCCTCTTCCTTAAGTGAAAACAGAGCCTATGAACAACAGTGACACGGTTACTACGACAGGCGACACAGCACTGGACACATACGCCTGCTCAGGTAACAGAAATACACACAATTTTTTCAGCTGGAGAAACATTCAAATTCAAAGTCTCAGCTCTATGTTGCTCTGTTTCGTCAAACACACAAACACCATCATCGGTTTCAGCTCACTGCTAGACTCGCTGAGAGCTTTAATCCCATGAAGCATTGCCTGTCCTTGGATTGCGTCATCAAAGACTGGCAGAGGGAGAGAGAGAGAGAGAGAGAGGAAGAAACATTTTTACACTTCTCCTTTTTTTAGACTCACACACGACCTGTGCTCCTTCACACTGCAAAACACACACACACACACACACACACACACACACACACACATACAAAACCATTAAGCAACACACAGTGAGGGTTTAGAAGCAGCGGGGTGTTTGTCAGTACTGAGCTCTGACATCTCAATGACCACAAACAGACATTGTGTTTTACTATGAGGCCCGCTGTTAGGGTTTCATGGACTGCAGAGAGAACTTGGCTCCTCTCCATTCAAAATGCTTCAAATTATGTTTACTGGAACAGCATTTCAACTCAAACAAGCCAGAGGCCCGGAATTATGTTGTTCAGGAGTGGTTTTATGAAATGTGAAAGGAAACAGAAGATTTGAGTTGACACCATCTGTAATCTGGTGTTGCCTTGTTGTTTTTGATTATTGCGCTGTTTTTAGTAATCACCAGCAGCGGATACAGCCCTCGCTCAGCCCACCAGTACTCTCCTCCCCTCTACCCATCAAAGTAAGTCTGATTTTTTTTTTTTTTTTTTACACAATAGACTGCTGATGCAGATGCTGTCTGAGAATCCTTATCAGTGTAGCTTCTCTTATACTCCTGTAGCTAATTGTGCTAAATTTCAACCATCTTCCCTTTTACTCACAATTCTGTCATTCCATCGTTATTATTCTTATTGTCCGATATTCCCTAAACCTGTTTTGCCTTTTTTTAGGCCCTACCCTCATATCCTCTCCACACCGGCAGCCCCGCCCATGCCGACGTACGCTGGCCAACCCCAGTTCAGCAGCATGCAGCAGTCAACCGTCTACACAGCTTACTCCCAGACAGGACAGGCATACGGACTGTCCACCTACGGTATCAGCAAACACACGCTTTCAAAACTACACAATGACGTGCAGTAGCTGCACAATTTAAGCAGGGGCATATTTTGTGATCCATTCACACACAAGCAACAGAAGACACCATGATTTCATGTCTCCTGTGGTCATAAATGGACAAAACCACAGCATTCAAACTGCATTGTTGTAGAAAAAGAAAAACAAATTAAAATCAGATTACTTTTCTCTTGCTTGCTGAATGTCGGAGTTGGCTACATAATTGTGCAGATTTTAATGATAAAAGCAAGAAAACAAAACTTCCCTCCAGTAGGCTTATTGGAAGTGGTATTAGCTGTACTGAAGTAAAATAAAAAGTAGTATAATACCTGTCTAATACCATAGATCTTTGAAGCCAAATCAAAGAGTAACATATAGTAAATGGGAGGCAATGCAACATATGTAACATATGCAAACCTCATCTAATATTCTGTGTTTTGTTTTTCTTGTCACAGACCTCGGTGTGATGCTGCCGGGCATTAAGACAGAGAGCGGCCTGGCCCAGAGTCAGTCTCCTCTCCAGACAGGCCTCAGCTACAGCCCCGGCTTCACCACGCCTCAGCCCGGACAGACTGCCTACTCACCCTATCAGATGCCAGGTCAGTAGAAAACACATGCTGTAAAACACTGCAGCGGTTCATGCTTCACTTGTCTCTTCTGTCTAGAAAAATAATCATGTATTCTTTTCCTGATGAAAAATGGGGGGATTTTTCCTCAGTATTTTAAATTCTTGCAGAAAACAGTGACTGAAAAATGACCTGCACTGTCATGCGCTTCCTTTTCTCTCCAGGTTCCAGTTTCACTCCTTCCTCAGGCCTCTACGCCACCAACAACTCAGTGTCCAACCCCGCCAACTACACTGCCACACAGCAGGTATCTCAGTTTATCCATCGCCTGTACGTACAGTTTAAACCTGAACCGCTGGTGCCGCCCAGCTGAGAGTCAGCTCGAGCTCTAACATTCACTTTCCCAGGCCGATACGAAAGCCTTTCCTCGGGGAGCTCTTGCCAGAGGAGATCAACTATGTTACAATACATGTTTTCTCTGAGTGGTCAAGCAAATGTCATTTGCCTCATTATGCCGGCTCAAATAAAAGATGAGGATTTTGTATGGTGCAGTTGCAATAGTATTTGAGACCCGAAGTGGTTTTACAGTCACGCTCCCACACAACTTTCCACATTCAAAACAGCTTCGAGAAATAAAATCTAATTACGCTGCAACCTCGCTACGGGGACAAACTTAGGAAAGAAACAGACAATTAGTCTTTGTGAAAGAGTGTTTTGTTCCGAATATTTCTCTATGTCTATATGATGAATTGCATTGTGGTAGTAAAATGCTTAAAGGGGGATTTTAACGTCCTGCTATGATAGATGTGGCTGTTTACAGAAAGAAAGTCAAGGATTGGCCAGTGTGGGTGGATTAAGGGAGAGCGTGTGTGTGTGTGTGTGTGTGTGTGTGAGAGAGTATAACAAAAAATAGTGGGAAAGGAAGAGAGGGACTGATAGAAAGCAAGTCTGTGTGTATGCAGGCTCGCGTCCAACTGTCGCTGTATGACTACACACTAAATTTGCACGTGTGTGTGTGTGTGTGTGTGTGTATTCATGTGGTGTGCTCGGGTTTATAAGGACTTGTAGAGATGGACACAGTGACAGGTTTAGAGAGCTGACTCATAAAAGCGCCCATCTCCACTGGGTCCGTAAAAACCGGCAACACAAGGCTTTAATTGTTTAGGAGATATAAAAAACAGAACAGAGGAGGATAAAAGATTACAGAGATGAGAGGGAACACTTGTAAAAATCTCTCTTCAAAAGTCTGTCTGAACCATTCCAGAGAAGTAAAACATCTCTATTTTCCTGTTGTTTTTTTTTCTTCTTCTTCTTCTTTTTGTCTCTGCTCCTTGCACTTTCTGTCTTTGTAAGCTCATAATTCATGTCACTCTCTGCAGGATTATCCCTCATACACGACGTTTGGCCAAAACCAGTACGCCCAGTATTATTCCGCCTCCACTTACGGGACATATATGACCTCCAACAGCGTGGATGGTACAGGCTCCACAGCAGCCTACCAGCTGCAAGATCCCACCCCCGCCATGACCGGACAGGCTGCTGAACTTCATCCAGGTTTGTCCAATAAAGAAACAAGCAGTCTGAATGAAACCGTCAACACCACAGTCATAACTCCATAAATATGCAAACAAATGTCCGATTTTTTTTTTTTT
The DNA here is from genome assembly GCF_914725855.1 of Thunnus albacares. Lineage (NCBI taxonomy): Eukaryota > Metazoa > Chordata > Actinopteri > Scombriformes > Scombridae > Thunnus > Thunnus albacares. The sequence goes on along the minus strand of NC_058121.1, from coordinate 15,292,021 downwards.
TTTCTCCCGCTCCTGATTGTGGCTCCGTAATCTTGTTTCCAGTAGAAAATACCGCAGTTTGGGTAACCGAGTTCAAAACCTTCTTTCAGCAATGATGAAGTACAGGAAGTAACTTCGGGCTGTAGCCATAGTTACCTGGCATCACACTCATTAATTGGAGAATCAGCATGTGTTTACATTAGAGTTTTTGATTAGAGTGAAGTTGCATAAAATATTGCACTTTTGTAGACAAGTCAGAGGAAAAAAAAGAAAGTGCGTCCATATGTACAGCAATATGACTTGCTATTCAAATTTTCAGCGTCTTTTTTTTTTCACATTTTTTCTTGGTTTTTCTTGGCCGTAATTCAGGAAGCCTGATTAAAGGAGCTTATCATTCTTCCTGTCACTGGCACTTTCTCTGTCGCCGCCTTCCTCACTCTTTCTCTTTTTTTTCTCCTCTCTTTCTTTCAGTCGCTCACATGCTTTCTGTGTCTTTTTGTGTCTTTATTCACCCCCACTCTCCCTCTCTCTCTCTCTGATTGAGACATAACAATATGAGTGCCGAAGCTTAGGGTCTGTTTCTAGTTACCACACAGCAGTGGGAGCATATGGCATTGGGAGGTGTGTGTGTGCTTGCAAGAACGTGTGTGTGCTTTTGTGTGCACGTATGCTCCTGCAGATTTTTGCAGGTATAGTATCTATACAAGAGGCATCAGATTACCTGACTTTTTCTAATTTATTGCATGGTTCCATCTTTCCCCTCCACTATTAAATCTTTACATGTGCATGTTATCGTGAATCACTCAGAATACCAATGGTGCTTTTGTTTAGTTTTCATGGTAGTCTTTATGTTGATCTGTCATGCCAATTACCTTGAATTATGAAACCTGACAAAATAGCTTATTACTGTACAAAGTCTGAGTTATTGCTTTTCCTGAAGTGGATACAACTCCAGAACACCTGTGGGATCAACTCAAACCCACATCATTACTGTTGTTTTATAGGTCGTGATCGCTTGTGCAGTTTGAGACAGATATTTGATCATTTGTAAATTTCCAGTGTTTTAAAAGTTGAGCCCTGTCTGTGTTTGTGTGCAACCTCAGGGGACTTTGACACAGTGCAGAGCCCCTCCACGCCCATCAAAGAGTTGGATGACCGAGCTTGCCGGAGTGGGGGGTCCAAGTCCCGAGGCAGGGGCCGCAAGAACAACCCCTCCCCTCCTCCTGATAGTGACCTGGAGGTAAGAGGCCAAAAAAAAAAAAAACACCCACTGACAGAGCATTTACAGTACTGACTGCATATTCCATTCAAATCTCAGTGGATATATGGTATTCCCTTTGATATTCCTCGTCTCTGTTCACTGGAAAACACAACAGAGGAGCAACTGATAAAGAGCAGGACCACCCGTGTCATTGTCCGTTTGAGTGTGCATGCACGTATGGGCCGAAGCAAAAGACGTAACATGTCTGAATCTTCCATTTTTTTGCTTTTTTTTTTTCTGCAGAGGGTTTTTGTGTGGGATCTGGATGAGACAATCATTGTCTTCCATTCTCTGCTCACAGGCTCCTATGCACAGAAATATGGCAAGGTAAGATCATCTCCCTGCCTTCACTGTCTATCTGTAATTATTGTTATTATTATTGTGACATCTTCAGGACCCTCTACATCCATTCTACCCTTCGTCAGTCTAGCCATTAATTTTGTTCCTGTCTGCCAAATCCCAGGTTACAGCTGAGACAACATTGGTCTAGTTTTGATTAAATGAAGGGTGATGAACTTTAACACTTTGCTCCAGGTTTACCAGAATTAGCAAAATGGTGGATTTATAGTCCTGGAAGGCAATAACTGCTGCGTTATTGAAGCTTGAAGTGATGATGTGTCATCCTGTTACTGACTGACCCAAAGACAGAAGATAAGATTGTAATTTGCACTTGGGACGGGGGGACGGGGGATTACAGTTTCAACTTGATTTACTCACAAAAACTTCTCTAAACGATGTCTTCTGAATGTCCATAATGAGAGAGGAGAGAAGTAGAAAATCAAAATGCTGATAATGCTCATCTGGGTTGCCTTTCATTTTTACGATGAGCTCACAGCAATGAGTTTAGTGCTCAGTGGACTTTTTTCCCCCCAAGCTTTGCCTTTCAGGCTATTTACAGGCTGCTATGCCTTGCAGATGCTAGTCAGGGCTGAAAAAAATATTTCCACCTCCTCCTCTTTTTTTTTTCCAGGCAAATAATTTATTCTGTATATCGATTGAGTTAATATTCTCCTTCTGAAACCAAACGTACTTCTTAATTTGGCGAGGACTTGTTTTATCTGTAAATTCTATTTTGATGTAGCATATTATAAAACGCGACTCACGCTGAGCATACAATTCAAATAAGCTTAATTTCCCACAGTAGATTCCTAACATTACATCAACTACTCGAGGTGGTCGTTTTATGATGATGACCACATACATGGAAAAAAAACAAGGGGTCTTTAAATGTACTACTTGTTAAGAATCCATTTAAAAGCGATTAATAACTTGCCCATGCTTATGTTAGTTCAATCATAATTTAACATGCTAATTCCTTTCTTGGACTGATGTTTATTCAGTCTTCGCTGTGAACTTATTTGGTGGTCTCGCCTTCGCGAATAACAGCTACACTGTTTATAGTTTCCCCTTATTTTAAAAGTTCCTGGCTCTGACCTGGGATCATTCGATGTGGCCAAGGCTGCAGATTTTTATTGGGTGATGTCGTTTCCTGTGGCACCGGAGTAGCCACCAGCTTGCCGGTACGGGCTTTGAATCCCACTGCGGCCTGCACAGTCCATTCTGAAATCTTGTTTGGCAGTCAAACAAAAGCTGGCACAGCAAAGGCAGAGCATGTGGAGCCAGACTCGCACAGAGCCATAGGAGCCCAGGCGTTTTACACATAGGGTTTTGTGGGCACTGATGTACTTCCTAGTTGCTCTGCAGTCATGGAATTTAATGTTTGGCAATTGGGTTTTAATGGTTATAAGACAGGCCTTGGTGAGTTGTAAATCATTGCGTGCGTGTGTGTGTGTGTGTGTGTGCGCGCGCGCATGCACATACATGTGGCCTTGTGGTTAATTCAGCTTGGTTTGCGTTGTATTTACTGTAGAGAAACTCTGAATACCAAAGGATGATATCACAAGTCAAGTCTTGGCACGGAGAAAGCTGTGCATCTCCCTCTCACTTGCAAAACAAATGATGAATGAGATACATGATTTCAACGGCTCACTTCTCAAAGACAAAATCATGTCTCTCCTGATAATATGTCATGTTTTGCGATAAAGCACCAACCAAGTCTTCAGCGGCACTGATTCACGACAAAGAATTTGCATGAAAAAGATAATAACTGAATATTTGCCTTAAAATATTTATAAGTGCATTTTTTTCACCTCATTTGCTGTTGCCCTTAAGAAATATAGCGGCAGCTGTGTCTGTTCACACCTCGCCCAAAATAGTGTTTACACTGTCGACATAGCAACCACAAGACCTAAGTACCCCTCTCACACGGGCTATGAGGATATATCTTCTCTAAATGATGTTTCACTTTTCATGAATATATACAGAGAAGCACATTCTCTCACACATAGACACACACACGTCACGCTCCTCGTTTCTCACGGCAGGAGTTATTATAACCAGGGATAATGTTCACATCATCATGAAGTGTTGAGTTTCCAGAGCTCGAATGATAACAGTGGAGGTGGAGAGAGGAATTGTTTCAGGCTACCCTTGCCAGGCTGTGATTGATTGAACTTGTCTGGCAATATATTACAAAAAAACAAAAAGCTACCTCAGTCTATCCGGAGCCCAAAGCGCAGCCAAATTCAACTGCTCCGAGGGAATGAACACATTTCATCTTTGAGTGTTTTGACAAACACCGATGTCTGCAGCTCTGCTTTGGCTGGCAGCCAACGTAATCATTACCTGAGAGACTGATTCAAGTGCCTGTTGTCTCTGTGACTGAAAAGAAATAGTCAAAATTGCTGTTATCTCTTTAGCAGCCCGGCACACTTCTCACACACACACACACACATCTTTCAACTTCATGGAGCATTCACACAAGTTTTTTTTGCACTTTCTCACACTCTGGAATGCCCACAATCTCTCTCTCTCTTTCTCGCTCTTTCTCCGTATGCCTCGTTCGCTCACTTTCACTCTCCTTCCTGTTAGTTTCTTTCTATTCTGGTCGTCTGACAGCGTCAGCGAATCGCGCGGCAAGCTGTCGACCCTCGCTGACCTATCACAGATGATGGTTTTTGCAGCTGAGCCTCGGGCTGGCAGGGCAGGCTGCGCTCTCCCAAACACTCACACACACACACACACACACACACACACACACACACACACACAAACCATTCACATACCACACACACTCCAAGCGTCCTTTCGAGGGTGCCTACTCTCTGCAATACACACATATGAAGGCACACACACTCTTCCTCACAACCCCTCCACCACACACACATAATGCCACAAACACCCCCCACCAAGCATGAGGAATGTTGATGGGACAGAACAAGTGCAACCTGTCTGTCAGCATCTGCTATGATGAGTGGAGCATACCAACTCTACAAGTGGGGGGTCGGGGGGTCGGGGGGGGCAGGGGTGTGAATCGGTGCCTTCAGGGTAGGGGGGCTAATGGGTTGGTGGTGTAAAATTTGAAATTACTTTGGTGGAGAGAGAGAACTGATGTCTCTGGAAAGATAGGGTATGACACGACTGTCATACTGATGATGATGATGGTGATGTATTTCTTCTTCGTTAGGACCCTCCTATGGCGGTAACGCTGGGTCTGAGGATGGAAGAGATGATCTTCAACTTGGCTGACACACACTTATTCTTTAATGATCTGGAGGTGAGACATCGACACACATAAAAACACACTTTTAAAACATTCAAGGATATGTTGACGGGCATTGAACATTTGTTGCACTGCATTCAGATTTATCCCAAAATACAGCATTGAGCAGTTAAAGTTTCTTGAAGGAAAGCTACCATTTAGTGAAATACTGCTACTGCCCCCTAGTGGTATAAAGTGATGTAACACACGATTTGCAGTAGATGCAGCACAAATGCTTATAATCTCATTTCAGTGTGCTCAGTTTTGTCATAATTGTTGATGGTACATGCATTAATGTCCCTCATGATAATATCAAAAAGTTTATTTTGTTTTATTGAGTGTGATTTGTGTCTGTGTTTGTGTGTACAGGAGTGTGATCAGGTACATATTGATGATGTATCATCAGACGATAATGGGCAGGACTTAAGGTGAGAATTTAAGGCTTTTGTTTGTTAGTACAATGTAAATATTGCTAATAATATTTATCTTATTTATCTTCATAGGCTTGAAAATCACATGTCATAGTGTTTGTTACATTTGTGTTATTTGGTACTATTTAAAATATTGGTTCTTTGTTAAGATTAATAATATTTTTATCTCATGATAATAAAAATAATAATAATAAGCGTAAAAAACATGTGCATATTTTACTATACTCACGACATTTTAAAGATTTTTTTCATTGCTGTCTTCCAAATACATTTTACAGTTCTGTTTATAGTACTGAATCATGAACCATTTAATAATTTTGTTCTACCAGAGCAGATTTTTCAAATAAAACATATCATTATTATTGACAGTACTTACAGTTTTGCAACTGATGGCTTCCATGCAGCTGCAACCAGCGCCAACCTGTGCCTGGCTACGGGTGTCCGCGGCGGGGTCGACTGGATGAGGAAACTGGCCTTCCGCTACCGACGAGTCAAAGAGTTGTATAGCACATACAAAAACAATGTGGGGGGTAAGCCAATCAGACCAGTTGGAGGCTGATATAAAAAGGGAGTTTTTGTTCAGTTGAAGGTGGAACAGCACTGGTCTTAAAGTTCTGTCTGAAAATATCAATGTACCAAAGGAATTAGCTCGTTCTGTGGTTTCAATATATTATGGATGTTATGTTCATTATTTCCTTAAATCTTTGCAAAACAAATTTTCAACAATCTAGAGTATAAAAGTTAAAATTAAACAATAAATTTAAATGTATCGTATGTATAGCTGAGCATTGAGTTCTAGAAAGCCTTTTTTAAAGTAACTATTATATAATACTAATAATAATAATTAGCAAATGTTAAAAATAGAAAAAAGGAGATAAAATCTGGAATTGGGAGCCACATAAAGTCAAATGTTAAATAAATACATAGTAGTGTATATCAGTATATACATATACTATAAATACACCAAAGAAACCTTCGGTCAGCCATTGTCAGAATAGAAACTATGAGGCTTTTATTTTTTTGTATAGTTTTCCATCAGTAAGGAATTTTGAAAGCTGATATTGGTAATAAAGCTGCTGGTGGCCAGTAATTTGGAGGAATTTTCAGTGTCTCTAACATTTTAATTTGACCAATTCCATGCCAGAAGAAAATATGTAGCTTATTTGTAATAAAGTAGAAAAGACTCTAAAACAACACTTAGACCAAAATGAAACACTCCTGCAAATCCTTTCCTTTCCATTTAAGAGAGATCCTTTCACTGACAAATTAAAAAACAATACATTTTCCAAGAAAATTTAATTTTATCACGAGTTTTACAGCCAGTGTAAATAAATGACGCTCACTATTAGCCAACACGTGTTATTTCATTAAAGACCCACGTCAGAAAGATTAAATCAGACTAACCCTTGTTGACCTTGATCAGGGCTTCCAGGTTTTTACCCACTGAGAAATGCCCTGACCTTTCCTGCTTTTTACTCATGTGTGTGTGATGCCTGCTGCTCAGAGGATTTAATGAGGTCATGCTGTGTTTTAGGTCTGCTGGGTCCTGCTAAGAGAGACGCCTGGCTGCAGCTCAGAGCAGAGGTGGAGGCTCTGACTGACTCCTGGCTCACCCACGCACTCAAGTCCCTGTCCATCATCAGCTCCAGGTGCCACTTCATGTTGTATTTATCTTTCCGTATATATTCTCGGGACGTGGAGTAGTATGACGTTACCCTTGCATACAATCCTAGTCTAAATTTACTCACCCACCTCTACTGTACTGTACATAATATGCTCTGCTCTCTCTCTCTCTCTCTCTCTCTCTCTCTCTCTATCTGTGTCCCACAGGAGTAACTGTGTAAATGTGTTGGTGACCACAACGCAGCTCATCCCAGCGCTGGCTAAAGTTCTCTTATATAGTCTGGGATCTGTTTTCCCTATCGAGAACATTTACAGTGCAACAAAAATAGGTAAGGCACAAACACACACGGCAGCTGTAGCGACAGAAATGGCTTCAGATGTTCCATAAATTCTATAATCTAATATTGACGGAAATAATATAATGTAGAATGTAAATAATTAAATAGAAAAAATACTGAATTAGGATTTGTTATGTATTTGACTTATGGTATTTTAAAGTTTCAAAAGTCACATGTATGTTGTTGGTTATTCATTATTTTGATGTTCATCTACTCCCACATGTTACTGATATCCTGTTCCCTGTTATGATATTCAATATACAGTTAAATGGGCTCAGGTTCACTGAAGGGTGGTGTGGGAATGTTTGACCTATATTATGTTTTATTTTATACTCTTTTTGTGTGTATGTGTTTGTGTGCCTGAGTACAGTAGAACCCAGTGCCCCTAAAATCTCTATTAAAAGCAAACATCATGCTTTTTATACAAGGGCCAAACAACACACACACACTCAGCCTGATCTTAATCAAATAGCTATGCATTCTGCATAGATTTAGTGTAATAATAATAATAATAATGATGATGAATAACTGTAAATCTGGCATCAAAGTACACCTTTCTCCCTTTAATAGTATTAACCAGTAAATGGAAACAGATTTGACGCAGGGTCGCTAATTTCTCAATATCATTTCATACAGTTTTGCTGGTATTTCTTTTTACGTGCACTGGAAACTTAAAGGTACCCAGTGGAATTTTCAACCACTAGTGGCGCTATAGAGCAATGTTTTTATGAGTAGGTCCCTGTTTTGTCACATGCTCGTTCATGTACACACATAAGGACTTAAGACTTAGAATACACATTCCTGATGCGGGTTTCACACTATATCACTGATTGACAGTTGGTGGCGGTAACATGTGGTAAAGCGCTTGCAAAGACAGTGAAGAAGACAGCAAGCTAGAAAACATGGATGTAAATATTGCACGATTTAAAATATTTTTTTTAAATAGCTTTGCAGATGTTTTATGAGGAAGGAAATACATTTAACAGATTTGTAAGGTCTCAAGGATGTATTCAAAGTGTTTTTTGTGAGAAACATTGAATGTTAATATAATTTTGTTTGTTTACAAGAAAACTCTGCAGGGCAACTTTAATGTGACTCCTCAGTCAAACTCACTAAAATGTGACACATGTAAAATTTTATGACCTGCAGTTGATCACAAACTGGAACGATTTGTTTTTGCACATGCAGTATACACTTGAAAATAATGAAGCCGTGACAAATTAATTAATCTATTTACTTAAGAAATTAATGATAATTTATAGTTAAAAATGTGATATATTAAAATTGTGACCCAACACACATTAATGCAAACTTGTTAAAGGTTATGCATTTTGCAGTTTGCATCTACCATTCAACCTCCTCTTTTAGCCTGCTAGAAATATAAAACAACTTTTATCCCCTGCTTGAAACAATCTCTTATATACAGTACTTTGCTTTTTTTATTACATTATCTTATTTTAATTCAAGAATCTGCTATGCATCACTGCACAAGCAAGCACTTGGGGGTTAGGACAGTTAAGACTCAATAAAATTTGTTTAATCCCAGCTTTGTTTTACATTATATCTGTCCTCTCCTCACATGATCTTGATTTGGCCGTGTACAACTCTTGACACTCGCGGGATCTTCCAGGCCGGACGCCCACATTCTAAATGGACTCTGTTAGCCCGAGCCCCAGCAGGTTACACCAATGTACCCCGACTTTGGCCAACACTAAATTATATTCAACCGTACATCAATCTGAACAAAAGAACAACTCGGATTAAGGGGAAGGCCAAGAAAACTCAAGCCAAGTGTGTGTGTGTGTGTGTGTTTGTGAGCTTACGTTACACCCATTTCAACCCCACAGCGCCTTGATTCAAATGGACGTAGCAATGTGGTAACCATGACAACTGCTGGAGGTTTAAGACACAAGCAGAGTGCTTAAGTGTTTAAGGTCAAATGCCATATCCCATGGACTCCTGGCCATGAAACTTTGCATATGGAATTACTCTATATGCAATTAGCATCGCGCATATGTGTACAGGAAAAAAAGTTTAAAGGTTAATATGGGGTGTGACTTCTGACATCACTCACAAGTGTGTCTGCACTTGGAGTTGTCGTGGTAACCAGGTTGATTATATTTATCTGAACTGAAGTGCCTCTCAGGACGTATCATGTAAGTGTCAGGATTAATCCAAGTGAGCGCTCCGCTATGGGAAAACGGTGTTTTGTGTTTGTGTGTGTGAAAGCCTGTTCTCCCCTGTCTCCCCTCATCTCTCACTTTACCCCTGATGCACACAGCTCTGCATCTTTCTGTGTTTTATTTCCTTCTAAACAATAAAGGAAAACCTGTGAAAGCCATTTGTTTGTCTCCAGGCAAAGAGAGCTGTTTTGAGCGTATAGTCTCCCGCTTTGGCACTAACATTACATATGTTGTGATTGGCGATGGGAAGGATGAAGAGCATGCCGCCAGCCAGGTAAACAAACGACTTTTTGAACTTTGACCCCTCTGACCTTGTGACCCTTCCTTCCTCCCCTTGTTTATTTGTTTTTTGCAGGAAAAGAGAGTTGCTTTGAACGCATAATGCAAAGGTTTGGCAGGAAAGTAGTGTATGTTGTAATTGGGGACGGTGTGGAAGAGGAGCAGGCGGCCAAAAAGGTAATGGACCCCGCAACCTCACCGTGACCCCGCCTACTCCACGCAGTGTGAGCTCTGATTGGACGAAGCCTGCCTTTCTTTGCTGTAGAGGTTTTGTGTTGGTCGTTTACCTTTTTTTTCCACGTTCTACTTGCTGTTGCTTTTTTCTCCCTTTTTTAAGGAGTGGACAGGACACTTTTTATTGCAACTGTCAGAGTGAAAATTTGAGATGGAGACTTGACTAATGTACATTTTGCACCTCCTTTTGAAAATCAAATAAACACGTTTGTGGACCATCTGTACTTAAATTATTAAAATGAATTTCATGCTTTTGGATCATATATTTCTAAACTCCACTTGACCATTGTCACATTTGACAATGAAAATGAATGGCTGCCCAAATGTACACAGTGATTATGCTTTGAACAATCAAGTTTTTTTTTTAGAGCAAATAATGCTGCTCACTCTGTTGTCCAGCAATTTGGGGAGAAATCTCCAATTAGCATGTCTTATTTCTCATTGATACTGTGTGTGTATGAGTGTGTGAGAAAAACACACAGATATAAAGTAAAAACAGAAGTAGTGATATACTCTACATCCATAGCACAATAGGACTTATTTCCTTAAAAATGAATATAAATCCTATCTCTTCTATAGCTTTGGGTTTCATTCATAATCCTGGGTGCTGGGATTGTTAAAGGAATAGTTCGACATTTTGGGAAATGCGCTTACTGGCTTTCTTGCAGAGAGTTAGAAGGATTTATATCACTCTCATATTTACCCGCTCAGTTTAAGGCCAACAGCCGCCTAGCTTGAAGTTGCCAGGCAACACTGCAAATTGTATTTTTTAAAAATAATTTATACGGATAAAACAAACAAGCTATAATGTGTTAATTTGTGATCTTTAGAGTAGTTTCCATCTTTTATAGTCTATATGCTAAGCTAAACTAATTTATCCTGGCTACTAGCTGTAGCCTTATATTTAATGCAAAGAGAGTAGTATCAATATTCTCAAAAAACTCTTAGCGAGAAAGTGAATTATTTCCCCAAATGCTGATCTGTTCCTTTAAAGTTTAGGATTGCATGGATTTTGTTTGCAGTGCTTTTGCAAAGAAAGAAGCTACAAGCTACTGTAGTGTAGCTTGCATGATTTTAGGTGGTGGTGTGCATCTATGAAACTGTACCTCTGGTTTTAATAACATGTATGTGTGTCCACTCCGCAGCACAACATGCCTTTCTGGAGGATATCCAGTCACTCTGACCTGCTGGCATTACACCAAGCACTGGAGTTTGAGTACCTGTAACTATTATAGCAATATGGACTCATGCAATGTTACTATGGACATGGTCAGCCAGGCAGCCCCTTTCTTTTGTATAACTATTTAAGAACACACACAATACACTGCAAATGTTTGATTTTTTTTTTTTTGTCTTGTTTTTTGAACATCTGGATTTACAAACTCTAAACGGTCTTAAGAAGCAAGGGAGAAATGAAAGGAGGTAAAGAAAAGGACAGTGAGGTTAAGAGACGACTCAACTTCCCGATGCACCCCTAGCCTCAAAACTGTGGACAGACCTCGAGGAAAACCCAGTCTATTGTCCTCGCAGCTGTAGCAGACTGGAGGCCTGTACAGGCTAAAGACCTCCCTTGGCCTGGGAGATGCGTCTTTGGCCAACTCCTTGATGTTTGGTTTGCGCTCGGAGCACCCAGGTTACTATCTGGAGGACTGTTGCGGTTCACCTGGGATGAGCTATCGTCACCAAACAGTTATTTGAGGGCTTTGTACAGGCAGCGTTACGTGTGCGGGGTTAACAGCTGCTTCTATTTTTATGTTTTCTTCCTGGTGGTATAATAATCACAACAATGCAGTCTGTGGCAGGAACTTGTGTAAATTATTTACAATAAACTTAAGGGCAATGGTGGGTGTTTGTCAATGAAAGGAAATGACATTTTTGGGGTCTTTTTTTTCTGGATTTTTTTTTGTATTGTTTTTGGTGGGGGTGGGGGGGGATTGAGGATGTGCATCATGATGTGTTGTGCCTTAATGTGTTTGAATGTCTTTTCTTTATTCAGAAATGTAGATATAAAGGAGAAAACTTATCCAAATGACCTATGCATCTTCTTACATAATGAAGTTTATGACTGGTTAAATTAGATTTTCAATCCAAGAAACTGAGTACAGTCCAAGGCTGCATAATATTTCAGTCCATTGGACAATGGTGACATACATAAACTGGTTTAATAAAATCAGATAACCTGATACTGTAGCATAGACCTCATTCAAACAAGCTCATGTGTGAAATCAGACATCCTATAACATTTACCTCTACAATTTGAGCTTCATCCATCTTGCTCAGCTCATGCTGAACATAATTTACCGCTATTGTCTATTTAAGTTTAGCAAACAGTGAAATACAGTTTCATATCAGACCACAATTCTGTAGTCTTCCTATTAGTTCAATGAACTTACTAATGGTCAGTAAATACAAAAAGGGGTAAAGAAACACTTGAGACAACAGATTCCATCTCCATGTTTTATTAACATCTTATTTCTTGGCTTTGAAGTATTCCTCAATCACATCCTTGGCTTGAGACTCCTTGCCATAGTCCTGTAGACAGAAAAATACAGTTAGAAATGAGGTAACCAACATGACAAAGCTCTAAATTAGAGCCTGGCTAATACTACTTCTAGGTTACGCTCATTAGATGTGTGCGAGTGTTATGTCAGCTTAAAAAGTTAAAGAAATGCTATGTTGTAATTTAGGAATAAAGTGTTGACAGCCATGACAGTTTGCCCACCATAACGTGAGCTGTAAAATGGCCCAATTAGTACATATTCTGGTCATATAATGCATCCTAGTTAACCAAACTTACATTTATCAAAAAAAAAAAAAAAAAAATTATATATATATATGCATCATTTTTGATATTAGCTTTAAAAATACATCAGTCAGGCTCTGCTATAAATGACACTTAACTTCCAAAAAAGTCCCCTCAGGACCTGTTCACTGTATAAACACCACTTAATCTCTTAACTCTCCCTCTCAAGTCTCTTTAAATTAAGAGATAACTTGTTCATCACATTTCAAAGACAAAGTTTTCATGGCGGAACTATTAAAAAGTGGAAATTTTCTGGATGTTTTGTGCATAATTTCCCCAAAATTCAGCCAAACACTGATATCTTTGGAAACTTTAGCATCAATTTAAGAACAGTTGTGTGGATTTGAGCAAATATTAAGTACACAGCAGAGATTAAATGGTTCATTACAGGATGCATTATTTAAAACGCTTGCTGTCATCCGTTACTATATGTAGCCATTCTTAGGGACCCCAGACAACACAGGTAGATGGCGGGGCTCGTACCCTGGCTGTCATCTAGCCAGAAATGAACAACAACAGCTGCATGGCACAAAGCACAGCACCTGCACTTGACTGGCAGAGCTAGTCTGACTCAACAAATGCCATTTAAAACAAAGTTTCCAACAGGAACTCTTCCATCAAGATCATGGGCACACTCAAACACACCCACTCCTCACTACTATGGTACACACTGAAAACCCCAAAGCAGTGTATTTACCTTGACCACGACACAGCTGCAGCCCACCACCTTGCGGGGTTTGCCCTCACGGTCGATCTTGCAGAGACCAACCCACTCGCCGAGCTTCTTATTGTCATCAACCTGAAATAGAGTTAAGAGTGTGTTACGACCTGTACAGGTTAATGTCTCCAGTACTGAAACTCTTCTGTGTCATATCTATATTTAACTATTGTCACTGGACACTGACAGTTGGTAATATTGGAAAATAAACATGTCATGCAAACCCTGGCTATTGAACAACACTAAAAAGGTAATTAAAGCTGTCGATTACTCCTGGTAAACAGGGGAACTACTTGCAGTTTTACACTTTAAAATACTTGAACAGTGAGATGAAACAGCAGCAGTGTGGGTACTCTTGGCAGTATCTCAGACAGAAATTGGGTAACAGTGGCAATCTCCTCACGGTATTCAGTAGAGGGAGCCAAATTATCATCAGCGATACAGCAGTACACAACACCACATGCTACCTTCAACTCCACTGTTAACATATCTGATACAGATATGTTATTTATAACATGACTACTTAATGCAGAGATTTTCATCTTTTAATGTGAACTTGCTTCCACACCTGATCCTAAGTTAGTCTGGCCTTCAGCAGGCTCTTACCTTGATCAGGTTGATCTGATGCTCAGCGCAGAGGGCCTCCACCAACTTGACGTACATGGGCTCGTCGCAGTTGGCTGCAAGGACGCAGAGATGGGCCTGACGCCTGCAAAAAGAGAACTGAATTAATTCAAAAGGGGCTATACACCATTTACACGTCTCAAAAAACTGACGGCACATCTCAGACAGAAATTGGGTAACATTGGCAATCTCCTCACGGTATTCAGTAGAGGGAGCCAAGATATCATCAGCGATACACCTACTGAGGATGATACTAATTAATATTTTTAACGTACTTGTCGAGGGCCTTAGCAGCCTCACGGATACCACGGGCGAGGCCATCGTGGATGAGTGCGGTCTTCAGCACTTCAGGGAGAGCGGTGTTGACATCCATCACACCTCCGGCAGCGATGCTGTTAAAAATAGATGAAGGAAAAAAAGAGAAAAAAAAAAAACCTTAAAAATTTACCATACAGGACATGACAAACTAGTGGATACTGGTAGAGCTTCCAGCCTGTCAGAATGAGGATCTCACTCATTGTAGAGTGAAGGGGTATCCGACAAAAGAATGTAAATCATCATTCAAGCACCAGAGAGCTCACATAAAGAATGGCACCCATTTAAAATGTAGGTACAATGCCCTAGGATAGCTGAACATTGCTCCACAGACAGTGAACTGGCCACTTGTTGAAACAACTTGGTTCTTTTTTCCCCAGAAATTAATGGTAAATACTTGCAAGTAAAGCTACAGGAAAAACTGATGTAACATGACAACCAGGAATCTTATTAGGCAACATGTGTTACATATTGTGTTATTGAGTAGTTACTAAGATCTCCGCCATAAAATGTTTACAGATCACTTGCATCACCTTGTGGCGTTTACAGTCATAAAATCATGTTTAGATTCTCATTAAAATTTAGAAAAGGCATCACTACTTCTGATCAATCCAAAATTCCTTGAGTTTGGTCATTTTTTCCTCCCATCCAATGTCTTTTGCATTATGAAACAGCTTAAAAAACACATTTCTCAAGATATTTGCTACACCTATCAGACTTTTACTAATTACTAGACAGTGTGGTTTTTAGTGTTCTGTATCTCTTTTACAGATTTATAGTGCATTTCTGTATACAGAACATGTATTGTCAAATTAGTGAACGGGTTTGTGAATTTACTTAAACTCACTCATTTTTTTTCTAGATCTGATAAGTGTTGCCAAACTTAACAGACTGATTCACAATTTTTCAAGTCGTCTTAAACAATAATCAGGTGTCCAAAAGAACACTGAAATAGGTTTTTCTTGCCGTTATCGTTCCTCCTGTTCATACTGACCATTAGAAGACCCTTCATAACGCACTTATAATGCAAGTGATGGGAGCAAAAAAGTATTTAAAAGTTTATCTGATGCTTCATCCGTCCAAATGAGTCAAATCAAGTAGATATCTCAACGTTACTGTCTTTAGTGTCAAAGTCCCTCGTTTTGTTACTATACTTCCATCACAGCTTAACAGGGAAACACTGTCCGAGGAAACACAAAGAGGGAATCTGATGCTGTTAATGTGGCAGATATCCACTTGATATGACTAACTCAGACTGCTGGAGCATCATATAAGCTTCAGATGAACTTTTAAGTGTATTTTGCACAAAATGACTGTGGATTTCAGCCCCCATCACTTACACTGAAAGCACATTTGAAGGGGATCTTTTAATAGTTAGTATTGAACAGGAGGAATTATAACAGCGACTTCATTTTGGCGCCTAACTGGATTTAAGACACTTGAAAAAGTGCGAAACTGTCCTTTAAGGTTTTTAACATTTGCATGCGTTTGTCTTCACATGTAGTGCACTGAGCTGACAGCCACAACACTCCTGGGGTCAGTCAGACTGCTACACTTCATTTAATATCATTGTACTACAGCCATTGACTTTTCCAGAGACATAATACATTCAAGGACTTTAGGACCAGGTTTAACAAGACCAGAACAAAGTCGACAACGCTAAGCTCTCCTCGACTAATTTTAAAACAACTCGGCTAACTAAACTAGCCAGTTAGCTCATGTAAAACAATATCTGTCCGGCTTTACAGAATAACCACACTAGTTGTTGTTACCTAACGTTACAACAACATAAACTGATACCATTTCATACAAAACGGCTGTTCTTGCCAGCCCACAAGCGTCATGCTCACCCTTCCTCGGCCATTGTAGATTTGCGATGGATGGCGGACTTAAAGTTCTGAAATAAAGAATAGACATGATAGAAAAGTTATTATCCATCGTTGATGGCTCACTGTGGTGAAGTTAGGAGCAAAGATGTTTGATTAATTCAGTTGATTGTAACGATGGTTGAGGAAACGCACCCTATCCTCCTCTCGGGCAGCGGGTAAAGAGGACGTCATAAGCCCGCGACATTGCTTTAATACCACCAGGCCCCATCAGCGCTGCACAGTGGCGTCCAATGTTGTGCCTGTTGTAGTTTCAGTTTTTTTAAAACGTTCTTTATTATACAAAATTTAGATACAGAAAATAATCAAGTGACATCAGTCAATCACAATAAAATAAACAAGATGAACTAAATGCCAGGGGACAGTATACATATACAAAGCCAGAGGACATTATTCATTCATACCAATATATTAAAGGCGTTGCACAAACGTATTATCTTGATAACCTTCTTGTTTTTGGCAGAGAAAATAATTTTCATATTGCTTGGTTTCATTTTCAAATATATAAAGAATGGTTTAGTTATTAAATTTGGATTTGTGGATATGACATTTGCTAAAAGAATGATTAGGTTAGAAATATTAGATTTTGTTGCCATTATGTTTATTGAAACCAAACAAAACATTCTAGGCATAAAGTGAAATCAGAGTCAGTATTATCAATAATAAATCTCAAGTCTTTCCACAGCCTTTTGGTATGGGTACAGTGCCAAAACAAATAAAGAAATGTTTCTGGGAGCACATGTTGTGAATGAGCATGCTGATGATAAAGTTGTCTCTGCTATTTTTCTTCTGGTCTTTCCCATTTGCTATTAGGAAAAAAAACTTTTTTCTTCAACAGGCTACATTTTTATGCTTCATTGAATCAGTAATCATATTTACAAGATAGTAATGGCATTCTTCAACTTCACCAGCAAAGAGACTCAAACAGATAAATAAATAAAGTTAAACAAACCAGATTTTAATGTGTATCATATTGTGTAAAGAGATTCATTTCTAGGCTTCTTTGCTACTCATAGTTCTCAGAGATTTGAGAGAGGTACAGCCAACATGTCACACTTGGCTGCACTCCAATTCTAACACAATTTGCATTTGTGACTGAGCTTTGCCAAAATAATTCATTTATTATTATAAATTATATTATAATATAATGTGTAATATAGTGGGATCAAATGTTCTGCTTGATATTACAGCAAGTCCTAAAACAATACTTCAGAAACTTATCAATGAGACATAATAATAATAATAATAATAATAATAATAATAATAATAATAATAATAATAATGATATGAAAACAATTCAAATTGAGAAATCCAATACATTTAAAAAACCCTCAGATTAATACTGCTTCTTTTCACGATATCAGAGTTTATTGCAGGTCATTTGTAATTCCAGCAGTTTTCATTTCAAAACAACTTTCTGAAGTCATAACACATTTTTCCCAATTCTGTTTTATTTCATAATCCTACTTTTCATCACAAAGTCTTAGATAAAAAGGACAGAGCTAGGTATGTGATCGGCTGCTTTGGTCTGAATGAGTTGACAGCCAATCTCATTACTAAATTTACCCTTTACATACACCAGTATGTAGTCATGTTTTATTTGTGTGAACGCAAAAAACAAATAAAACATGACTACATACTGGTGTCAATGAGTGTAACAGGCAGAGTTAAAACAATTTAAACAATTTTTATTTTAATCATACAAATGTTTCAGATGTGCAACTCCAAACATAATAATATGCCTTCCACTGAAAGGAAGGCTAGAAAAGCATTTACACTTCACAAGCCAAACTAAAAAGTGAGTTTTGAGCATTCGTCATCAAACATTAATAAAGCATTTTACAGATTTCATTTTTTGGTTAGTTTGATTATTTGAGTCGGTAGGCAGATGATGCAGCGAACATGGCGATGTTGTTTAGCAGACCCGTAGCTAGTCACCGTTCCTTTTAGAGTTTGAGAAAAGCCTCTAATTGTTCCATCTCAATTGCATTTTCGAATGCAGCAAAGTCCTGAAAAAAAGAAAAGTGGATTTGGGATTTGGGGGTAGGGGTGGAGAGGATGTAGAGAGACAGAAAGAGAGAGAGACACGGTTATTATTCAGATTTTTTTTTTTTGTTTAACATATCTTTATAGGCTATATATTGTGGCTCTGTCTAGCCGTACACAAGGTGTCAGTATACTTCAACTGAAGTGCTTGTGGTATGGTTGCACCTCAAACCCCCTCCCCCCACACCTGTCTGACATTGAAGTTATGGGAACTGCGTCTGACAAATTTTGTAACTTTCCAAAATTGACAATACAACATTCGCACCCACTTCACACAGCGATTGACCAGGTATGCAGAGCTGAAAAAGTATGCATGGTTTGAATTTTTGAGATCATCTAAAAGAGTGCTATTTTATTCCCACATTTGAACGATAATCGCGTCTTGCATTTTTCATGACTGCAGACTTTTTACCCCACCTTTGAGTGTGTGGCTGTTTGAAACAGCTATAAACACATTTGCCTTTAGGCGTTGTGAAATGATACGTCGTACAAACGAGTCAGTTTCAAGCACAAGCCCGCCTTTAGGCACGGTGATGACTTGAGCTAAATGCTAATGTCAGCATGCTAACATGATCAAGATGACAATGTTATCATGCTGACGTTTAGCAGTGAATGTTTACCACTATCTCAGTGTAGTGTGTTAGCATGCTAACATTTGCTGATTAGCACTAAACACAAAGCACAGCTGAGGCTGATGGGGACGTCATTAATTTTCAATTTGAACAAGAAATGTCAACCTGCCATTGGCACTACCAGATTACCAGGATCAGGGATTTTTCCTTATCCAATATTTCTTGAACAAAGTGGTGGACCAACCATCTAACTTTCATTGCCGTCCCTAAAGCCATACTTATATATATACTGTATATATATAGTACTGTGCAAAAGTTTTAGGCACTAAAAGTAAAGTGAGGATGCTTACAAAATAGTGCCATGAATAGTTGTTATCTATCAATTAACTTCATACAAAGTTCAGTAAACAAAATAAACCTAAATCAAATCAATATTTGCTGTGAGCATGCAGTGTGGTGTGTATGTGTGTTTGTTGGAAGAGGTTGGAGGAGGAATTAGGGTGTGTGCCAGCATACCTGTGTGTGTGAGAAAGTCAAAGTATAGTTATGCACACTTATGCAAGTATCTCTGACGTGTGTGTGTGTGTGTGTGTGTGTGTGTGTGTGTGTGTGTGTGTGTGTATGTGTGTTTGTCTGTACAAGGCTGTGGGTGATATAATATAGTGTAAATATTTAATCCCTGTGTCTACGCCCTAGACTACCAAAGGTTTTGTTCCTGTATGACAAATGCAGCAGGTGTGTAAATGATGAGAAGGAAGTATGTTGTCAAGATTTCTTATCATTACTTTTACAGGTTACTGTGTGAATCTTACCCCACAGTAGACGTCCCCATTGCATATTTGAGGGGGCAGTGCAGTTGGGTTCCCTGCCCTCTTCCTCATTAAATCCTTGTCATCAGAATTCTGAGAAATGTCCACAGCCTCGAAGGGGATCTTCTTGGAGGTGAGGATCGAAAAGATTCTTTCCTGATTTTTCTTCATCTGAAGGACAGATTTTCACCAGTTTGCAAAAATATTAAAGTCCAGCCATTCGACTTATGCAGTTATACCATTTTGCAACGAAAGGTCACTTCCCTGTCCACATTGAGCAGCTACAGTTTGTTTGTTACTGACATAAAATATAAAATGTCCACACACAGTCACTCACAGAGTATGATTTACTTAATTCAACATCCCACATAACCACATAACATTTTGCTCAGTGTTACAGATATGTTAATATATCAACAATATCCCTACAGTTAAAGTAATGAAGACAGCATACTGTACCTCTACGGAACCGCTGACGCTGCTAAAAAACACTTTGACTGTCATATCTGCTATTTTAACAATAACACTCTAATCCAGATACGAATACACGGGTTGGTTGAGAGAAGTGCAGAGCGAAGAGGCAAGACAGAGAATGCTCCAGTATCCAAAATGCAGGTATGTGGTCCTGGTTTGCTTCAGCAGCAGACAAGGTGAGCAGGTTTGGACACGGCTTACCTGCCTGCATGGGCACACCCTCTTGTCTGACTACCATTCCAGTTGTAGCCTGTCGGCTTTGATTGTGAAAGCTAACACACACACACGCACACACACACACACACACACACACAAAGGTTTACTTAAGTCACTTTTGGGGTATTTACATTTCCTGGAGACTTACCCTAACCCTAACCTTAACCACTGACGCAAAAATCAGTGTTTTACCAATTGGGAACATGGTTTTTGTCCCCAATTGCACAAGCCGTCCCTAATCAACTGGTCTCATGTCTGGTGTGTGTCCCTGAAAGTGACTTAAGACACACACACACACACACACACACTACCACTACCGTATTTCCTTTTGCTGATAATACATATGCACTCATAAAATTTTGAATGCAAGACTTTGACTTGTGATATTTATATAATATATGTTATCATATTAGTAATTTTAGGTAAAACCAGATAAAAAATCTCTGGCAAGTGAAAAAGTGTGTTGTAAGAAATCCAGATTTATTGATCAGCATTCACATACACTGAAAACAAGCAAATTATTATGTAATATAAAGACAATGTAAAAAGCAAAGCAAATGTGCTATCCATGATGAATATCTTTGATCTGCAGAATTAGCTTTTTGATTGACAGAATCTCACAGAAAATACACCACAGGTAACATTCAGAACGCTTAAAAGAGTATGAAAAGAATCAAACATTAACAAGAGAAAAATGTGATGCCTGTTTACACAAGCATCATATTATATATCTTTGTTATGGAAACGTTTAAAATCACATTTTAATTTTTTGCAAAGTTTATTTTCCTAAATCTTTTAAAGCAAATAACACAGCATCTATATGAGGAAATATGAAGTTGCTAGATTTATGAATTATTGGTTTACTTAAAAAGAGGTGTAAAAACACAACACACATATCTATTGCTCCTATGATCTACCTTAAAGAGCAACATAACACCAACTGAGAATCTTATTTTTGCTGGCCTCCAATTGCTTCATCTCTGCTGCAGTAATGTAGAAATGTACTTCAGGGTGTGGCAGTATCACTACTGGGTGTGGTCACGGGTGCAACAGACTTGAAACATTCATTGTTTTTCAGCATGGTTTTACATTACTCTTCAAATTTAGTGAAATCACATGACATAAGGAATTCCTTGGATCATTTTTATATCACGAGAGAACGAGTGGTTCAAGCTCGTAACACACTCTCCCAGCCAGGTCTTCGGGGACCCTCTCAACGGTGTTATCAGAGTCAAGATCAGCAATCTTGTCCTCCGAAGTGTGACTTTGTCCACGCTCATTCACTTGGGTGTTACGGTTCCTGAGGGAGATAAGGAAGGTCACAATTACAATCACTGGGATGTCTTTCAAGTGGTTTGATCTCAAATAAATATGTCAGCGAATAACATCAGCAACGTTCTCCTTTTCTTCCTACCTTCCATCGAGTGCTCCATTGCCTCTGTCTTCCATACCTTGTCTGATTGCTCCTCCAAACCTGTTACTAAACGTAACCATGGTTCCTGAAAGGTGAACATAGCATATACCTGTAAGAGTCATTCATTTAAAGTCCCTAAAAATTTCTAATCTTAAGTATTTCTTTATACCACTATATATTTCTGACTAAATAAGCAGCAAGCAAAGTGAAAAAATCATCTTTATGTAGTACTTATTAGGAGTTTAACACTCAAAACTCATCTAATCTGCTTCATCTTGACTGTGTGGGTGTGGTTTGATCAGATTTGATTGACAGTGACCAAAAAGCCTGACAAGTGTCATCGGATTCTGATTCAAATGTTGCTAAACTCTGATTGGTGCACTGAAGTACGTGGCATCACTATCCTACAACTAAACCCCACACATTCCATTGTTTTTCTTAGGGGGACAGTCTTGTCCAGTTATAATTATCTGTGGGTTCATCACTACAAGTACAGCCTGTCACATAGTATTTTTTTCTGTTGTAAATGTAAAAATATTGCAGCTTTAAGCAATCTAGATACGTTATGTCTCATTAAAACAAAGGAGGCATTGCAGTAGTTTTTTATAATGTAAAATGAGTGCATGTCTGCCACTCACCAGAATTCCGCCCTCTTCTTCTCCAGACCAGGTAACCCATAACCAGCAGGACTAGCAACAGCACTAGCCCACCCACAACTCCTGAGATGACTGAAGAGGATGAGGCTGCTGTATGTATTAAAACATCATGTAGTAGGGTTAGTAAAAGAGAAAAGTAGCTATAACCAATGCAGAAATACAAAATAAAATCAAAAGGACTCTTTGGGTCTTACCACCAACAACATTGACTTGGAGTGACTTCGAGGGAACAGAACTGAAGGACATCGTGGAAATGTTAACACCATAGACACAGCTATACTCTCCTTGTTGGTTATACTCTATTTCAGGGAATTCAAAGTATGCCAAATAGAAGATTGAGTGGCCAAACGCTGACTTTGCTTCAGTGACATTCTCATTAGACTTTGTCAGATAGAAGTAACCATCAGGATATGTGGAATGAATAGAGCATGTGATGGAGAAGCTGCTGCCCTCGGGGACTGATATTTTGTCAGGGCGGTAAATCACCATCGCATGAGGAGATGTCATGGAGATGCTTGGTTTCTCCAATTTCACTGAGGAATAAAGAGAGAATTTTACAAACTATAGTAGACAGCAAATCTTGCATAATGAAAATTTCAACAATTGACTCCCCCTGAACAGCAAAAGTCCAATCTTAGCTTAGCAACTATATCTAGTCAGGACTGTCAAGCTTTGCAATTCTCCACATTTTGAAACGGGGCTCTAGTAAAAGCAATACTCCGCATGTAAAGAGTTTGGAGGGTTGTGTCTTTTTTTTAGCCTTTCCAAAACCAAAAGCACAAGAGCAAAGTGTAAGGAATGGACTAAACAATGCGTTGATCTGCTGTAAGCAATTAGCATTTATGCAGTTAGCTTGTCTGGCTTAGTATCTTATTTAGTGTTACATGTTTTCTACATCGGTCATCAGCTGTTGAGGATGCTATTTTCCTCAGACTTGCAGCTTTAACTTCAGTCTTTTAGCAGAAATCATGTATGTAGCCGACATGTGCATATTGAAAACCTTTTACAAGATAATTATTTGAAACAAGTCAGCTGGACAGATTAAAACCTCAGCCCGAGACAGCATTTCCAACCAACAAATGAAGCTGGCCCTCGCTAACGTTAGCTTAATTCGTTAGCGTTAGTTACGGTGACAGTATTGTCATTTTAGCCGACAGAATCAATGGTCTTCAGCTAGAAATGAGATTCTGCTTTTGTGTACCTCTGTCTAAAATCAAGAGCCACTTATTCAAAAATTAATAAGAATTTTGTGGGGTAAATCTGTGACTGTTACCATTGCAAACTGCACTCGTGCTGTGTGAGAATGGAAAGCTTGACAGGTGTAGCAACAGTAACTAAGGGGGGCATGGCTTAGAGAATGGTCAATTATGTTCAACCAGACAAACAAAGCACAAAAATATTAACCTGTGACAGTGAGCTCAGCTATATTTCCTTGAGGAAAATAGATGATTTGATTCGGCAATTTCTTTTGATATTCACAGAAGTATGACCCCTTTTGGATAAAGTCCACTTTAGGGAAGACAAAGGTTGCAGCTTCATTTTCAGAGTATTTTTCCATTTTAAATGATCCTTGGTTCTTTTTTAAGATAAATGTACCACCCAAGTGCTCTGTTACCACAGTGCAGGTGATTTCGACTCTTTCACCCCAGTTTACCTCTGGACCAGGACTCACAGTGATTTGGGGCTTCTGTAAAGCACCTGAAACAAATAACAGATTGTAGTAAGTTGTTGTTAAATGAATATAACTTCATTCATAGATTTAAAATGAGACAGGTCTCTTACCTAAACAGATAACACCAGCATCTTCACCGTGCCCACAGTTATTTTCTCCCAAACCGGCATGCGTGCAATGTGTGAGGGCAGACTCTTGGCCTGTACAGTCCACATTATCCAGCCATATTGGACCAGTACCTCTACCAAAGTGGGCACTTGTAGGAGCGGCAACCGCATGACCACAGCCAAGCTGTCTACATACCACATCAGCATTACTTATTCCCCACTCATCATCACATACAGTTCCCCACTGGCCTTTATAGAGAAGCTCCACTCTACCGGAGCATTGATTTGAGCCACTGACCAACCGAAGCTGTGCTGCAAATGAAAACAAATAAAGTGATAATAATAAATTAAAGTGTATTTGCATTAAAATCTCTTGCTTAATGGTGAACATGTTAATTAATACACATAAATCACTCTAAAACACATAACATTTTCATTTTAAAACACACATTTTACACATTTCACATATATAAGATACTGTTTGTTCTCGCTATTACATCATAACCCAATTTCAACAGCAAAAAGGGAACATTTGGTGACTTACAGAAAAATATCGATATGGAATATGACTGTGATGTAATATATGTCACTTTTGTCATGCAAATGAAATATTAAGCAGTTTGCACTTAACTGAATAAAGAACATATAATAATTTTCTATTCCATAGTATTTAATTGGTAATATTGTGTGTAAAAAGTATATTATTTGTCAAATTTCATGTGGAAAATTTTAATGCATCATTTAGAAAAGCCTTACCTGCACAGACAGCACCAGCGTCATGTTCATGGCCACATGTCGCTGCTCTGAAACCTTTGACTGAGCATTGCTGAACAGATGACACGTTGGAAAAACATGAATCACTAGCCATCACTACTGCCCCACTGCCTTGGCCAAAATGGGCACCACCGGGATTGTTAACAGCTCGTCCACACTCCAGCAGCTCACACACCACCTCAGCTTTACTCAGGGTCCAATCAGTGTCACACACAGTTTGCCACGTCTCGCCATGACGGACCTCTACTCTACCAGAGCACTCATCATTACCATTAGCCAACCGGACCTCCAAACTTCCTGTGAAGTCAAATAAACTAAAATGATTACACAGCTTCAGACATTTCAGATTCATTTTAATGCTGTCACAGATATAGTAGATAAAAAAATTGTTTAAAAAAGTTATAGCGCCATCTCTCTCTCTCTCTCTCTCTCTCTCTCTCTCTCTCTCTCTCTCTTTCTATGCTGTCCATGGTTCTAACATGATCATCATCACAGGTGTATCACCTCAGCTGACGAGCTTACTTCTGAAGTTAAAATGAATTGAATTAATCTCTTTTTTCTTAATCAAAGGGGAACTCATCTCTAACCATGTCTACAAGTTCATGTAGTGATAGCAATGTACTCCTAAACATGAAGTCTTGTATTCACCAATATATTTGTTGTTATGTATAAAACAAGAAACATATACAATTTTTTCTTTCGTCTTTCATAAGATGGATTGAATTTAGATATTTATGAAGTGAATGGAGAGACTGAATATATCACAGTGAGAGCAAGTTTGGTAAAACAGAGCGAAAAAAGCGAGAAAAAAAAATAGACATAAGGGAATATGAAGAAATAGGAGCAACAACTGAACAAACATTCATTTTCATTTTCATTTTTTGTGTATACTTTCTCTTACCTGTGCAGACAACACCAGCAATTGAAGTGATGTTGCAGGTTTTGTCTCTAAATGGTCCTTGTGAGCACTGAGTCAGTGTGGACTCCAATCCGTTGCATTCAATCCGATCAATCCAGGTCTGCCCTGTGCCATGGCCATACTCAGCCATGGTGGTGATTGTATGTGCCCTCCCGCAGTTCAACTGTCTGCACACCACTGTTGCATCATTCATGTCCCAGGATTCCCCACACACATTCCCCCACTGGCCTTTGTCAAAGAACTCCACTCTTCCAACACATTTATTGTGCCCATCGGCCAACTTTGCATTACCTGGAAAGTTCAGACATACATGAATACGAATGCAATCCAGTTTAAATTAAAATTAATTTTTCTAAGAAACCATCCCAGGTGTTTATTTTGACTTGATATGTATTTGGTAAAAATTGTAACTACCTATACGAAAACAATTGAAGTTGTATTTTTCTGCTGTCATATCACCCCCTACGGCAGTGTTCTCCAGGGAGCAGGAATCTTTGGTACAAACTGACAATGTCTGTACTGTAAATTGATTGGAGCAATTTCTGTGTGGGCAGGCACTAAAAATTGTAACATCGAATGCCAATGGATACACAGGCAGTTAACGGGGGGCCAACGTTGTTAGCCTTTCTTAGTCCCATTTGTGACTCTGTGCCTCAGTACATTAGCTACTCTGTGTACAATGCTGAGGTTACTCATTGCTTTGGGTTTTGACCAACTGGTCATTTGCCGACCAGTGACCACTTATACTAGCTAAACCTCCCTTCTCTCAATATAAAACACAGCACTGAGTGTGCTGATTGGGGCTTTTTGAAAAAAGGAGGAAAAAACGTCTTGTATGAGTGTTCGCAGGCTATCGGACTATAACATGCTCCAGTCAGTTGTGCGCCATGGATGTTGACTGCACATCTCCTAACACCAGTTCTCAGATGTCTTTTGAAAAAAATGGTTGCAGAATCACCTTAAACAAATAGTGAGGAGAATTTAACTTTAAGTCTTACCTGAACATACAACAGATGCCTCTTCGATAGTATCTTGGCTGGTCCTGACATATTCTCTCAGTGTGCACTGTGTGAGAGAGCTCTCTCTACCACCGCAACTGATTTTATACCCTCTCATTTCTCCACTTTGACCAAATGACCCTGAGACCTTAACAGGATCTCCACAGTTCATCTCTCTGCACACCACTGTAGCTTCATTCATTCCCCAGTTAACATTATATGCTGTAGCCCACTGGCCACCATGGTAGAACTCCACCCTGCCTGAGCACTGGTCAGTCCCATTTATCAGTCTAATAGTAGCTAGAAAGCAAAAGAAAATTAGTTGGTGTTTGCACATGATTGAAAAATATGAAGAAATAACTGGTTAATTCAATTCAATTCATTTAATTCAAACCATATGTGATTTTCTTATTGGTATACTGTAGTGAAAATAGCTGATATCATATTTTAATTCTTCAGAATAATTTGCAAAATATTCATCTGAAGTCTTGAAGGCAACAGATAAATGTTAGCATAAATGACGCTGTGAAATCAAGTAAATATGTTAACATGCTAACAAAGAGCAGTGGTAACAGACAAATAAATAAGATAGTAAATTGACTTGCTTACCTGAACATATCACGCTGGCATCTTCGCCATGGCCACAGTTATTTTCTCCAAAGGTAGGGCGTCGGCAGTGCAAAAGGGAAGTCTCATTACCAGAACAGTCAACATCATCCAGCCAAATGGGTCCTTGGCCTTGACCAAAGAAGGCACTAGATTTGGATGTCTGTGCTGTTCCACAGTCGATAGCTCTGCACACCACCTGAGCATCTCTGATGTCCCACTCATCATCACACACCGTTCCCCACTGGCCATCATGCAGAATCTCCACTCTGCCAGAGCATCGGCCAGTGCCATTGGCAAGCCTCAATGGTGGATTACCTAAGGACAGGTTCTCTGATGTTAAAGCGTTCAAAATAAAGTCAAACAATACAATATTATGGTGTATTTAGAGTGCCAAATGTACTCATCTTAGAAGTTTGTAAGTCAGTTAGGGACTTTATTGTTCATAATGTGAAAAAAAACATTATTATTGAGCTATTTACAACATAACATAAAAAGACAGCTGCATAAAAAAAACATTATAAAAGATTCAACTGATCACAGCTAGATACTGTTAACCAAGTAACATTGCTTTAGTGATAGTGATGACCTTAACCTCTGGCCTTTGACCTCCTAACCCAATTAATTTTATTTTAACTGTACCGCAGAGTTGAATATCGGACAATCCAAATAAATGAATACCAATTCTATTAATATTTTAATTTTCATACATTTTTCGTCACACTAGTGACAGGGAGGATAAGTCTGGAGATATTATCAATAAATTCAAGGGAAGGACCAAAACCAACAATACATTCATTCATTAAATAAAGCATTATCTGTGAAGCCAAAGCCTGATATAGTTTATCACTCTGTGCCATAGACATCCACTGTTGCTTTTAAAAACAGCACATCTGAACCACACTGTTGCACTGGGTGACAAGTTCATTCATTACCATGAACATGGCCACTGTATTATTTTGAGTCAATCCCACACACACTGGCCTGCTGTGATGAGTAGGCTTACTCAAAAACACACTAAATTGGCAGTTGAAAATATTACCCAACACATACACTGTTTGAGTAATGCTTGATAGACACTACAGTGGCCAGCTATTTTGAAGCCCCAGTAAATGTTTTCTTTTGGCCACTTGGGTGCAGTGGAAACCAGCTGTGGCGAGCAGTTTCCTATAGCATTTACACATCCAGCAGACACGGAGCAATGTTAGCACTCATTTGGAGTACAATGGGTGCAGTAAACAGTAAAGTTGCATGCTGGAAAACCAAAACAATGAGCTATAATCTGCTATAAAGCTCTGCTGAGCTGAGGGGAATTTAAGAGTTGGATGGTAATTCTCTTGTTATTATAAAAATATTGATTACAACCATTTTCAGAAATTACTTAGCCTTTTTTAAAGATGAATGTATATATTCCTGACCCATTTTTAAAGATTTACATCTACAGGAGGACAGAATGGTCTCTGGGGAACAGACAGGGCAGGGAAGGTAAGGTAAGGAAAGTATTGGTTTTGGTTATTTCATGGGATTTGTTGACAAAAACAAATATATAGAATTTTACCCGCCTTAATCTTTAAGCATGGTAATGTCTAACAGTGGGTTGGATGACCCATCTAACACTTTAGGTGGGCCCCTCAGAGGATTTGTTTTTGATGACCCCTTTAATTTATTGTCAGAGGCCAAAGTTTTCACATGTAAACAAGAAATAAAGACCTAAGGCATAAAACGCAATCTTGTTTTTAATGACCACATGCTATTGTTGTTGCTTCTGTGTCTTACCTGCACATGAAATAGAAACCCCTCTACATCTCCCTTGGTTTACATGAAGTGCGCACTGGGCGATAGAGCTCACATTGCCAGAGCATGTACTTGTGAACCCTCTCAGTCCACTGCTGTCACCAAAATCGGGACTATCTCTGGGTTTTTTAGGATCTCCACAACTGAGTTCCCTACACACCATTGCAGTGTCTTTCAGGCTCCAGCTACTATCACAAACTTTTCCCCATTGGCCATCATGGAAGACCTGCAAACTACCTGAGCAGCGGTCAGTCCCATTGATCAATCGGATTGTCTCTGGAAAGGAAGCAATAAAAAAGAAGTCTTGTATTTAAAATGTTCAAGAAAAATGTTAATGTCTCATTAATTACATATTTTACCATGCGCCATAGGATGGTAGTTTGGTAAGGAGAACAGATTGTGCACCAAAGAACAACCACAAAAAGGGGAACAGCAAAGGGATGATTGTGACATGCAATGGTTTGTCACATGGTTAGAAACAAGGTTTATAAATAATAGTTCTGGTACAAAGTAATGTTCAAGAGAGTCAGTAATTAATGGAAAGGGTTTAATTTGCTGGGAAAAAATCCAAAAACCAAATCAAAAAAATCTTAGTATTAGCTAGTGAAGCTTGTGCAAGATCAGCAAGATCATCACACATTTTATCTCAAATATCATGTAATATACAGTAGATTAACCAAACATGTATGAGGAAGTTTGGATGAATACTTTCCAGAAATAGCTATGCATCACCACTTCACACAAATGTAAATGTGGGATTGTTTCTTCGATTTCCAATTCACTATTCATTAGAGATGAAAAAGATCTACATGATGTTTCCAGCTCCTGGGTTCTTTCAATACAAAGTCATAATTTTCCAAGTTTCTTGTTAACTGTTCAAGCACTCTAAATTGGGGTGTCATCTGGATTTTGACCAACCTAAATTGATTTCAGTGGGGCTTTGACAAAAAACACTGATTTTGGCATAGCGACAGAGTAATATAGCATGTGTTACCTGAGCATATAAGACCGGCATCTTCATGGTGGTCACAGTCGTGTTCTCCAAACCCTCTGTGTGGGCATTCAGCAAGGGACTTCTCATGACCAGTACACTCAACATCGTCCATCCAAACCTGATCATAGCCTCTGCCAAAGTGGGCCTTGTACTTGACTGACAGAGGCACCCCACAGTTCATCTCTCGGCATGCAACGGCTGCTTCCTGCATCCCCCATCTGTCATCACAAACTGTTCCCCACTGTCCATTATGGTAGACTTCCACTCGGCCAGAGCATCGATTTGTCCCATTCATCAGCCGAATCGGTTTACTGTCTGTCAGGTTGAAAAGATGAATCAAATGCATGTTTATTCACAAGCCATCCAAAGATAATACCAATCTAACTGGGTTAATTTCTTCATTATTGCTGATAGAGTAGTTTGATCACATGGATGACTTACTTGCACAAATTACAGTAGCATCAGTACAGCTTTCCTTGAATTCTTGAAGTGTGCACTTTGAAAGAGAGCTCTCATTTCCAAAACAGTTGGTTTTGACTCCAACCATCTCACGACCCTCTCCAAAATATGGCACTTCAGCCTTAATGACAGGGGTACCACAGTTAATCTCTCGGCAGATCACTTCGGCTTCCTCCTCACCCCAGTCACTGCTACACACTCTTTTCCAGTGGCCATCATGGTAGACTTCCAGCCTGCCGTTACACCGATTGCTTCCATTGACCAGCTTCACATGTTCTGCAAATGATGTAGATAGAAATTTCAATAGGTAAGACTTACTACAAAGCTGTTGCACTCCAGAAAATCTTATGGATTGGAAATTCTGACTGTCTGCACTGTCCAGGAAAAAATGATTTTCCCATGTGTGGGTTTGATCTGATTCGACAGAGACTTGGGAACACAAGCAAACCACTCAACAACTGTTGTCATATTTTGAGATAAGCTTTGCTAAATTCTGATTGACGTATAGAAATATGTGACATCTCCTTTTCCCAAATGCACTTCAAATCTGTGAGAAGAGTTCAAACAAAACAATATTGCAGCAATCTCTCAATTAAAATAAACAAAACTCACTTGGTCAAAACATTTTGCGTTAATGTAGAACCCCATCATTGATAGTAAGAAGCTGATTGAGAAAAACAAGTTTTCAGGGCCTTGAAATCTTTCTAAGATACAATAGCAAGTACGTAAATAAATATCAGCATAAATAAATATCACATTTGACTGTTATGGAGCCATTTAATGCATTTACATTCTGTTATTATCTCTTCATATAGTAGTTTTCATTGTCAGTGGCAGAGTGCACCATTACCAAGATGGATTCAAATTGCATGACAGATTTACAGGAAACGATGTAATCCTATAATCCACCATTACTGTTTCTAATTTTATTTCATTTACAGTACATCAGCCTCACAGTTCACTATTCACTCTCCCATGATACTCTCCTATAATGTATTTTTCACCATGGTAAGAGCTGACAGAAATCATTCATTAAAACCGTCTACAAGACAACGGCCATTTTCAGCATTTTTTGACAGTCAGTTTTGAAAATTGCAGTGTAACAAGAAGAAGCAGCCACAGTGAGCTGTTAGATGAAGAGCTGCAGGCGACAGGTTGTACACAAAAGTAACCAATGCCTTAACTGTTCCCTGCTGTTGTTTGGAGAACTACATGTGCCGTGTGCAGAATTGGTGGTCAGATTATGCAATTGTACATTTTATTTATAGAGTGCTTTTCAAGATACTCATAAATGCTTTACACAACTACACAATGAGGCAACGGAAAACCACACTAAAAGAACAAGGAAATTAATCGCATATGAAAAGCAGTTCAGAAAAGGAGAGTTTTGAATAACTTCATGAACACAGACAGATTGGTGCAGTCAAAATAATTATAAATGTATTCTTAATTTGTTTGGCTGCACTGTAAACAGATACACCAGTTAATCTTCTGTTGTATTTCTGACAAAGTAGCTGCTACTGGAGTGTTTACTGTAGGATTAAACTGCCCTTACCACCAACAAACCAACTGACATTTAAAGGACTTTAACTGAACATAGAACAAAGCATGTATCATTTCTACCCAAGGTTCAGAAATAATGTTTTAATATTTTGTTTTTTTTCAACAGTTCTGTTATTAAAAATCATTAGCACTCATGTAGCTCCCTGCTTTGTTTGGAACCAAGATGTGGAACAAATGTGACATGAGGCGGAAGCATGTGACTGTAAACACAAACACACAGAAATGTATGTTAAATAAATAGTAAATAAAATAAATAGTAAAATAAAGTACAGCTGGTGACTGCAAAGTTTTGGTTTATCACCCATCCCTGCCTCATGCCCTTTGTACTTTACATTTGCAGCAGACATTCACGTGCCTCTGCTGCAACAGCACTGCCAATACAAGTAGCGATCGGTTAGGTTTTTGTTCATAAGATGTAATAATATGATCATTTGCAAAGATAAATGCTTTGTCAGCTGCTTCTCTTCACAGCTGTATTTCCCAATTTCTCTAGGCAGTTCCACATTTCTGGCCTTGATATAAATTGAAGATGAAACTTGTAATACAGGGTTTTGTGATGCTTGGTTGTATGAGCTATACCTGTGTTTTCAGGTTAATGCATAAAAATGAGTGTCAAATTGAGTAGTATCCCATCATGAGTAGTCCAACTTTAAATAACAGTGAAATGGCTCAAGTACTGCAAACATAACTAAGATAAGTCTTACCTGAACAGACAACACCAGCATCTTCGCTGTGACCACAGTTATTGTCTCCGAGTGGTCTGTGCTGGCAGTCGTAGATGGAAGACTCACGCCCAGTACACTCCACATCATCTAACCAGATATTTTCCTTTCCCTCTCCAAAGAAGGCGCTTTTTTTGGCCTCAAGAACTGTCCCACACTTTAACTCTCGACATACCACGTCAGCGTTGGCAATGCTCCAGTGATCGTCACACACCGTTCCCCAAGTGTCTTTGTGGTAGACCTCCACTCTACCAGAGCATCGGGAGGGCCCCACCAGCTTAATTTTTTCACATTCTAGAAATGACAAATAAAAATGCAAGAGGTGAGGTGCAGGAGGTGATGGCAGTTCTTTTTTTTTTTTTTGATTAGACCAGGACTTTTGAAATCTGGTAACTATTTATTATGCACAGGTTTTCAGCCATGGAAGGTTAATAGAACTTACTGACCTGTAAGCAGCGGTAGACTCAGTAGACCTAAAGGAGAAATGCATAGTCAAGCAAGTTTGAAAACCCAGCGTTTTGTCATGATTATTTTAAGTGCAACAGTGCTGTAATTGGTCAAATTTATTATATATCAGGATAATCTCCTTGAGATGTACCAATTCATTTTTAAGTGTCCCAAAACACATAACACATACTCAAATCTCTACTTTGATCATAGATCCTTCTATGATCAATATGATCATAGAAGGAATACTCTCAGAAATATAAAATATTACATATCATTATTATTGTTATAATATATTATACATGAGACTATATATATATATATATATTTTTTTTTTTAATGATGAACTTTAAGAACTTCTCTTAGTCTTTCTTATGGTTCTGATTGCTGCACTCAAGAGCCAAATAGATGATGAAATAGAAACTCACCGATTGACAAATAAAAAAACAAATGTAGCATTTTGGCAGAAATGAAGATCATTAGTGTCTTCTATGTTGGTCAAATCCTGTCATGGAATCAGTAAATCTGAAAAAAGAAGTATTGTTACTCTTCAAACAAAAATGTTTTCACCTTTCAGTTGTGTTGCTTCATCTCTCTTTAGCCAAGCAAGAGAAGCTTTTTCACCAAAAACCCATGAAGGTGATCAAACAGCCCTCTTACCTGTTAAATCCAATACATCTGGGCAGCTGTTAAAGGAACCAAAACACACAATTCAAAGTAAAGTTATGCATAGCTGAAACATTCAAAGGATAGAAGCCCAATGTACAGATCCAGTAATTGTTATGAATAAAAGAGACCGCCTGGACTTGGACTGCAAACTAGGCGCATGTTGACATTTTGATCAATGATTAAAGACAGAGGATGAGAGGGGATTTCATTTTGTTTTACACAATGTCTACATTACCATTTGAAAAACCTCATCATATTCAACAGGAAAATAAACCTGCATTTAACAATACACTGACAAGCAGCTGTATATGATAGTAGCAGTGATTTATTGACAAGTTAAAACATCAGCTGCAGACCAATGAGAGGCAAAGGTAGATTAAAAGGAGAGTTGTTATGAGCAAATGTCAAGCACTCGACCATTGACTCTCAACACTTAAACCCCACCTGTCCCCTCCTTCCTCTGCTTATCATTCAGTCATTTTATGTTAAATTGGTACATAATCAGAGCTTGTTTCACCTCTTTTTTTTTTTTTTTTTTAATTCACTGACATACTATCAAGTAGCATAAATAAACAGGTCACTTTGGTGGGAAAAGACCTAATAACAGACTTTTTCTTAATAAATGAAACTATTTTACATCCAATCTTATAAATATAAGTTTTACTTTGGAGTACACTGAAAAGTATTTGTCCATTGCATTCTCATTTCTATTATAATCCTGACACTTTTCAAACATCATTTTCATATTCTAATGCTAAAATTGTCAAATATTGCATTGCTTATGAATTGAATATAGTCAGTCCTTGTTTATATTTTTGACATTTTCTACTCCTGATGTGATTCTTTGGCTTCAATTTTCTTACCTAATAAAATGGACTGATGCTGAATATTCCTCCTCAGAATAATAACTGTGGTCCTTCTCACAAATTCTTGACCTCACACAACCAGCTCTTGTCCCATAGCTTATTGTCTAGGGACTCACTGGAACAGGGAATGGTAAACACTTCCTCCTCTGAAACTGTAAGCCACAGGATTTGTACCGATTCAGTTCCTTTTATGCAAAATAACCTACTGTCTCCTTGTAAAACCAATTCTGGGAGAAACAAGAATTTGTTTATATCACTACTGGACATTTGGAGTTAATGCTACAAGTGTCCCCACCTGTCCTCAAAGTGTTCCAAAGGAAAATAGTGAAATAGCTGGAAGCAGAATCACCAGTATCAAATATATATTAAGTAGCATAATTTGCCCTAATTTCACCTGTTAACTACTTTCTTTGTTAGTGAACTACCATGTGTTATACTGTGGCATGAATTATTGGTGGGTGTGTACTGTACTTTTTAAATTTTGCACATATTTATTGTTTTATATAATAAATATGTGTATATGAATTTTATATTACATACTGTTATTGTTATTTTATTATATTATTTTTATTCCGGCTAGGATCATTTAGGCCAACTCTAAATTCAGATAGTAAAATAAATTCCATTGGTGGCAAATGGGTTAAATCTGATTTCATCTGTTGGTCACAGTTATCACCAGAATTTTCTTTTTTTGTTATTTTATTTTTATTTTTTCTAATAAATGTTTTCCCACTGAAAAGTTTTTTGTTCAATTATTTCTGACACGTTGCACATTCACATTTGCTAATTTGTCTTCTAAAATGTGTTTTTAACCTTTGTTCATTTTTCTGAAGTGCTGTTCTTTTGCTTTTGATACGTTGCCCCCTGAAATGTTGTGTGCCACACCCTAGGGTCACTGTAGTGCCATCCTAAGAGCATACAGTTTGATGATGTGACAGTTGAATGTGATATTGCCTAATTACCGCGTCCAGTCAGCGTTTTGGCCATCTGTTTGCAAGCAATGAATTTCCTTAGTTTGCATCCGGTTAAAGCTGCACATCCTGTGCACTTATAAAACCACCACATATTAAACTTCCCTTTTTCATTTCTTTGTCATGTTATTTCACGAACATTCTTACACAAATAATTTTTCGCACACACTGAGTAACTGTTGCACTAAATTTAACTAGTAAACAGATTATACATAACTGGTTCATCCTTGGTTTTCTCTTGTATTCTACACAATTTAGACCTATCACTTTTTAATATTCATCAAGGTTGGAAGGAGATTTGAGTTATTGCAAGCCAAATAGGTAGACAATATTGTTCATACCTCATTATTAATAATTCAGGGGTTGGCTAGATCTGCTTTAATTCTTTTTTTTAAGAACTTCATACTCTGTCCTGTCTATATTATATGCAAGTTCCAGATAATTACTGTATAGAATAAAAAGTTGCCATTAGCATGTACGCACATCCAATTACAGGCAGTAAAGGCAAATCTCATTTAAATATAAG
Organism: Thunnus albacares; assembly: GCF_914725855.1. Classification (NCBI taxonomy): domain Eukaryota; kingdom Metazoa; phylum Chordata; class Actinopteri; order Scombriformes; family Scombridae; genus Thunnus; species Thunnus albacares. The sequence goes on along the minus strand of NC_058121.1, from coordinate 15,255,472 downwards.
ATGAAGGTCTTTCCACATAAACTGGTGTGTCAATATGAACTAGCAGCTATGTTGCTCGTACTCTGTAGACTGCAGTCAGTATCATAATGTTAACACTTGAAGTTAAATTAAAAGCCCTTCTTGGAACTTCATTGTTTGATTCTTCCTGTGTCATTTTTGAGGCTTTTATCATGTTTTTGGTGTGTTCTTCCTGTATCTTTTCATCTAGCTTGAACAACAAAGCTACAGTGGTTCTTTGAAAATTCAGTTTGACATGAAAATGACAGATATAGAAGTATGAAAAGAGTAGCAGACCCACTGACCTCAGTCTTCTCCGTCTTCTTTCAGTATTTTCTGCTAGTGACAGAACTGCCTTTTAGGTTTTGGCAAGGACAGCAGGTTAAGCACATATTGATGTCTGGGTAAATCATTGTCAGACACAGATATGCATCATCTTCTGATGGGAAATGACATTACAACTCATCCGGGGCAAGAAGGCAAACAAGATCCAAACAAGGGTACTGACAAACAAGATGAACATGTCACAAATTCAAAAACAATGAGAGACAAGTTGAGAACAGAAGAGATCAGAAGGGGACTTATTATGAACAAACGTCAACATTTCCTTCTTCCAGCAGTAGCAGGAGTACTGGCCATAAGCAATGGACCTTGAAAAACAAAACCTTTTTCTTTTCATGTTTGTGACTGAGAATGGCCTCATCGTTACAGCTAGATCAGAAATTATATGGTAATGTTGTTGTTGGCTCTTGTCCTAGTCAGCTGGTGTGATGTTACTCCACCCTTTAGCCAAAGTGTTTTGGAGTACAAACAAGAAGGCATTCTAGAGAACCTTGTTGCACTCCATCAACTGGGTATGACTAGCTTACCTGCTGGGTGATATGAGGATACAGAAAGCATCACATGTAGTGGCATTTGTAGAAAAAAGCTTTTACACTGTTGCTCTAGTCTCCACTACCTTCTAAGAAAAGATATCTGGCTCTTTAGCTGCTAAATGCTCTCCTGTGTTCATCAGTGTTACAAGTACAACACAAGTAACTACATAAGCTCAACCCTAGTCTTCAGGCAGCCACTGATGGGTATTTATTCACTGTAAAACAGTGGGTCCAGTAAGCAACTGCTATGTAGTTACTCCTAGAAAGCATATAGCTCTACCCACTTTCACTGCCACTTTAAGAGATCAAGCTGCAACAAACTCACTTCTAGAGCTTGTTACCGAAACCTAGTGGGAAAACCCCCAGTAACAACGGACATCTTAAACCAAAATGCACAAATGATATGCACTTACAAAATTTCAACCGCAACCCAACACAAAAAAAAAAGGGGGGGGGGGGGGGGGGGGGCTAGAAATTTGCTCTCCCCAAAAAGAGACAAAACTCATGCGTGATACTCCCCAAACTAGTAAATAACCAAATAGGCAAACTCTTCAGTCCAGTCTTACCAAAAACCAAATGCCTACAAACAAATTGACAAACCCTGTTATCTCAGGAGGTAGCAAAATAAAAGCAGCCTAAATTACCACAAAGGTTGAATTTCTTACCAAAACGGTTCATTTGATCCTGGATGAGCCCCACATTTATCACAACCCAGCTTAAGGCAAGAGAAGGGAGGGGAAACTCTACATAAGTTGTAACTAAAAATAGGTTTATTTTACATAACTAAAGGGAAATGAAAGTACCACAAGAAAACAAAGCCAGAAGACGGCAAGCAAATGGCTGACTGCCACCAGCTTATATAGAAGCCAGTCAGTCCAGGTGAGCTGAATCTCCTTGACAACCCAACCACCCACCAGACTCCTGCAGGGAGAGGCCAAGGAATCCAGCACAGAGAGGTCACATCAGTTAGTTGCTAATTTTTTCTGTGCTTTTTGGTACTTGGCAAGTAGTGTACAGTGGGTTTATCAGATTGCTGAGTGGTGCTGCTGGACAGAGTGATATGAGTGGTGAGACTGAACCCAAACAATAAAGATCCTGACCAGAAAACCAAAACAGTGAGCTGAAATATGCTGAAAAGTTCCATAGAGGTGAGGTGAACTGCTTACTTTGGGTTAGTCACTATATGAAAGGCATTTCACATTACACATAGTCATTTCATCCATTGTTAATATTAAAATTTTGATTAGAAGAGCTTTAAAGACTTTAACAGCTGAAACACAGACATAACAGTCATTCATTTGCTCTATCTACTTCCTCTGCCTCTACTTGCCCTGTTTTGTCTTTTTGCATTTGTCAACATCTAATCTGTTATTCCTCACCTGTCCAGTAGCTGCCACTGCAGCATTTCCCACTTCACCAGCCTGGCTGCTCCCCATTACTTAGCTCCTAAATGTATAGTGGACTGCTCATACATATGCTCTCTGCATGATTGTCTTTAATTTCTTATGTTTCCAGTCTTGCTCTGGTGGCACATTGCCTGTTTGTTTTGTTTTTTTAATTCTGTCTGCCTCAGACATTTGATTTTGTTTGCTTGGTTTCCTTCATGTTGCTTAACTGTGAGTCTGCCTTTTAACAAAGTAAAAACTGAGGGGTTTTTTTGTCCCACTCCTGTCTCTGTTATCTGTATTTGAGTCCAACCCCCTTATCCAGTTTTCGCAACTGTTGCACAAGTGTGTTGGTCCAATAGGTGTTGATGTCCATCCACTGAGTTCATTCTGGCTCTGTAGGTATGATATGCCTACATGACACCACATGAACCACACAGAACCTTTAAAATATGTATGTTCAGATGGCAATTCAGGGTTTTCTGCATCACAAAAAACAAAATGACCTCCCCACCACCACTACAAAGCGCCTTCAGATTGATCCTTTCCAAATAAAGGTGGCACCTTTTACATTTCCACCTGCTGTTCAAACTCTGCTTTCTGAAGCCAAAGTTTTTTCTTTAGTATATTACTTAAAACAATTTGCACATGAAACATACTAGGGCAAACATTTTTAAAATATGGAAATGTGCTTTGTTGTGTGATATACACATATAGATAGACACAGCAGAGTCACAGGCAGAGTGGTGCAACATTAGTACATTTAGTCAGTTTGTGGTCCATCAGATTTGTTAGCGACCATTGACAAAAAATCACAATTACGATTTGACAATAAATGAGGATATAAGTCAGCAAACTAGGAATGTTTGTGTCAACAGTGACAGAAATTTGAAGTAAAGGTTACATGTCCTTTCACAACATGGCACAGCATTTAGCAAAGAATGGCTAACAGGGAATGCATCTGTTTGTGTGTCCTTCATGTGTAAGCATAAAGGAATCAGTCAACCACTCATCCATGATAATTTAATTGGGAAGACATAAAGAGAAAATGCTTAGTGTTGGTGTCTGGGAGAAACAACATAGAAAACAGACTGGAGGACGGAGTAAGAGTGGGCCATAATCTGTCAACTGTTCATTTCATAACGTGTAAAACATAGAGGGCGGTCTGGTGCACAGAGGTTGGGAGCTTTGCCACTCGGTTATCCCTGAGCAATCATTTCTTATCTCCTAGACCCTCTGTCAGATAAGTCTTAGACAATAATCTGTACAGTGTATTCCTACAGCCCATATGGCTCTATTGCAACAAGGCTTTCTTTCTACAGCAGCCTTGATTGGAACTGGAACTGGTTTGGCAGAGGTATGTTTTATTTGATGGCAGTTACTACAAATTTAAAAAATGACTGCTGCCTATGATATTAGGTGTTTTTTATCCCTAATATTAGGGTTCTTAGCATTTGGTCCTATCTACTTTGTGGCAGGCTGCAGTATCTCCTCTGTCACCTCTGGGACACAGACACACACCCAGATCTAGACATAACGGCTAGGCCGTGGGGTTGTTTCAGGTTGCATTAAGTGATGCCTCTCAGGTCCCCTCACTTAACACAGCCTTCGTTAACAGCTGCTGATTGAGACAGATACACACAGGAGCACACACTAAGACAGGCACACACACACACATGATACAGGTGTGTCACTTCTCCCTTGTCTGCTGCATTGCAGACTCTCCCAAACCAATTGTTCTGCAGGTGCAAAAGCTGCTACATATTCATCTTCTACTTCACAAAGAATTCCTGCTACTGCATTTTGAAACAGTGTTTTCAGTCATAGAGTATCAAGCATGAAAAGGAAACACAAACATGCCCATCATTGTCCATTAGTGTTAAGTTAATCTCCCCTTTTTCTGTCACTAAGTGTCTGTGGCCTCTTCGGGACTTATCAGATGTATCTCAGAGATTCAATTGATGGTGGAATGTTGTTAAAAGAGTCAGGAGAGGTCATAAGGTGAAATCCATGTGGTGTGATGTTTGGCAACATGCTGGCGTCCACGCAAAAAGATCATGGAAGAGAAGAGCAGGCGATGTAACACAGGGTGTGGTGCAGCTCTTGTCCTCATGTTTCTTTGTTCTCTAGACGTCACATACCAGCAGCTTCATTTATGACTCAGAATCCTGAAGAGATTGCGGGGAAAAAAAGAGCATGTAGAGATTGAACATTTGTCTAATTATCTATACATTTACAGTATATTATCTGCAATTCATACAATGATTCTCTATGTCCAGTACAGTAGTCTAGGGAGTTGATGAAGCTTCAAAACAGGAAGCTCAAGAGCATCTCCAGAGGGAATGTATCTGCAATATCCTGCCGGTTTATACGTAATCAGATCTCTTCTAACCAAGTTATCCAATCAGCTTCTAGAAGAGAGGCAGAAAAGGATATGACTGGAGGAAAATCAAATAATTAAATAAAATGATAAAAGAAAATAAGCTCCTTTGATGTCTGACGAAGGGATCACCAAATGGTCCCAGTAATTTAGTATTCAAAAGCGCAAACATAGTCCAGTTCCAATATGACGATGACATATACTCTAACATATATGGTATTAGTTTTTTTTCATCATCTTAGCATTAAGATTAACTCTGTCCATTGGTTGATGTAGGAACTATGATTATCTTAAATTCAAAAAATTCTGAGAGGATTGGCGGAAGACCCAGAATAAATCTTGATATCTGTGAAACAGATTAAGGGAAGGAGACAAGGCCACTGAAAGTTGAGGTGTTGGGCTTCATGTTTTTAAAACGCCTTACCAAAAACAGATTAAAAAAAGTAGATGAGCATGAAATACCAATGAGTGATAAATCACGTATTTTAGAGGTTGCTTATAGAAACTAGAGCTGCTGATCCAGCAAAGTGGAGAGATGTTGCAGTGTTTGGTCTGTCAGCAAGTTGCAATTGAGAGCAAACCATGTTTCCTGTATGGTTTATACCACACAGACAGCAATGTGTTGCTGAGTCGTGAGAATATAATGTGTACATACTGTACAGTCCCTTACTTTCACTGATGGTTTGGAACTGAGCCCGAGGAATGCAAACACAGTGTTGTTCTCCTTCGAGTCAAAGAAGTCTTCATAGTCCTGAGGAGGAAATAGAAAAAATGAGGATGTTGAGTGTTATGTAATCTCAGCAAGTTTGAAAAATGGTTTTAAACATCCCTTCCAAATAGTCCATCCACTGCTGCTTTTAATGTAATTCATGTCATTGGAGAGAAATTCTGGATTACCTTGGCCAGTGAGAGTGACAGCAGCCCTGAACAGATAATCTGCCCCATCCATGAAACTGGATTATGGCAGGATTACAGAGGCGTGTGCAATCTCAGTGGAGGATATAAACTGGCAAGCTCTAACTGATCAAACTCATTCACCAGCATAGGTGGCTCAACCAATATAGACATGATCTATTTTCTGGCATAACCAGTGTGAGCAAAAAAAACCTCATGGTCTCCAAGTGTGCAGTGCAACCTAATACCAATATAAACATTATAAACTGATATCCATCATACCCCACAGTAGTGATCCTCATTGAAGATCTGTGGCGGCAGTGGGTTGCCTTTCTCTGGCTGCTTGTCCCGGGGGATATTACGGTACATCCAGAGCCGCTGCTCCTCCAGCATAGTGATGTCTACTTCCTGGAAACTGATTCGATTGGCCTCTAGGAAACCCACCACTGCCTGCTGATGCTTTTTTATCTGTAGAAATCAATAAAAAGAGGGAGGATTGGTTTGGGAGAGGTAGAGATGGTCAAGTAGGGTGGAGAATGGGCGGTGAGGGAGATAAATATGTACATTTAAAACACTTTGCTTCATCAATAATGAGGGGAGCCACCTGACGGACAACTACAACCTGCATTGAGAGGATCACGTGACAATCAAAGCTGTTAGTAGGCTAGTTTTCAGTAGCCTTGCTAGCTTGCCTAGTTGTACTGTAACATAAGGTAGAGACCAAGTAAAGAAAAGGTGAAGAAGAACAAAACACAACTGTTACTGGAAAATGACTAAAACTTTGTACAGCAAAGAGAGAAACACAGTAAAGCTGTTAATCAACTTGCCTTATTTCTTTATTTTTTCACCTCCGTTTAGTTTGATTTGTGTTTGGAACATTTAAAAAAAAACATCGACAAATGTTAAAATGATGAGAAACAAACTAAACACTCATAGCAGCCGACCCCCCTCCAAAATATTCAGACATATTCATGAAGAATATTCACGCAAACAAGATGTCAAATTCATCAGATTTTGAAAACCACACAAGAATTTTCAGCATAAGTTACTTTCCAGTTTCTGTATCATAGTTCTAAAAGCAGAATTTTCCCTCAAATTCTTTGATCTGTTGCCCAGCAAAAAAATCATCAACTCTGATCAGAATGTGTGTCCAGAGAGACATCAGATAATAAAAAAGGACACAGCTCAATGCCAATGTAAATAAATACACAACCAACTTTAATAATAAATTCCTACTAAAATGTGTCCATTGTAACATTTTTAATTAAAAACTCATAAATCAACATTGGCTAACCCATTGTTAGTGTGGTCTATAAGATAAAGTATCAGCTTGCACAGCGTTCAGTTGGTAGTAAACAAGCTCAACTAGCCTGCTGCTAGCTCGGCTATGCCTGTCGATCACATGATCTCTCCTTACAGGTCATAGTTCATCCAGAGTCTCCCCGATATCGAGCTAAAGCAAACAAATGTACATGTTCCACACAAGTATGATCTGATGTTGCCCTTATGTATATACATGAGTGCATAAAGTGCAGCACTACTGTATGTGTGTATGGCATCCCCCTTGTCTCTGTATGCTGGTCTTGGCCAAGCTGTTTTATGTTTAATACACTCCTGTAATGACAAACGGTAAGCGGACACCCATTGAACCAGAGCAGGTTTTCTCTATCACTCACACACACACACACACACACACACACAAATGGATAAGGAGTGTGGCGCATGTATTGAGTGCACAGTGACTCAGTTGGTAATGGGGACATTAAGAAGGATTATTGATTAGTGAAGGAGCTTAGGTTTGAAATCAGAAAGCTGACATCCTTTTTCTTCACTATGCCTTGAACTTACATCGATAGCGTTTCAAGAGAGGCTTTAGGCTGCAATTAGGATTTATTGTCTATCAATGAATGAATCAATAACTATAGTTATTATTCTAATCTGAAACATAATGGATTAAGATGATTCATGTTGTTATTTGTAGCAATAACTCCTCTTCCTGAGCAAACAAAGAATGTGGAACATTTGTCCCTGCGTGCTGTTTAGTCTTTCTTAATTGAAGGACACTTTTATTGCAGTGAACTTTCCCAGCTGTGGTTTGGGACGGATGTAACAGCTCCCCATGGTATTGTCCTATGTGCTCTGGGACACTCTGTTTGTTTGTGTTTGAGCGTGACTGCATGACAGTGTTTGTGTTCTGCAGAGAAAAAACAGAAAACACAGACAGAAAACACAAAAAACTCCCATGGTAGGTTGTAAACACACATAAATAGACACATAGTATAAATGTATTGGGCCTGTTACTGTTCTAGCTAGCTTAAGTGACTATAGGGCTGCAACTAATGATTATTTTCATTTAATTCATCATCTATAAAAATGTCAAAAGTTGCTTGTGTTGTCCAACCAGCTTGTATAAAACTTAAATATATTAAATTTACCATCATATATGACAAAGAACAGTTGCAAATCCTCACATTTCAGAGGCTGGAAGCAGCAAATGTTTGTTTTTCTCTAGTTCAACTAATTGATTAATCGAGTAATTGTTCAGCTCTAAAAGTGACCATGCTTCACAAGGTGGTAGGAGTAACATTGTCTGTCTCCTCTCTGTTTTGAAAGACTAAAAACAAATACCATTGGAACAATAATCAGAAGCATTTCTGACTAAACTAATTTGTATGATCAGCTGAAAAAAATATTTATTTTAACCAATTTTCAACAGTTTTGTCATGTGTGTGTATCACTTTATTTTCATTCACATTAAGTTGTTTAGAGCACCGGGCTCGGCATCTTGCATTCTATAATCATTCACTCATGGTTCCTATTTGCAACAAGTTCTATTTTGTTTATCCATTTATTTTGTTTTGCCTGAAGTTTTATCATCCATTGTGACAACTAAAGCATTTCCTCTATTCTTGTTGCTCTTGATGTGTGTGCCTGAGCATTTGCCATCATTTATCACAAAGGACTGAATCTACAAAACAAACTGGGTGCAAGAAATTTTATTTTATGGCTAAATGTTATCCTGTCCCGTAGAGAGAAGGTGAAAAATCAAACACAAACATAAGATGAATGAAAATTGAATGATGTGGTTATCTGTGTGTGTATAAATGCATGTGTACCCATTATTTTTGGGATAATGGGCACCACAATGGAGCTATTGTTTTACCTTAAGCAGTAGACAGTAAGGGCTTGTTCTGTACAGGCAGTTATAGACACACACCCAAACAAGTCTGCAAATAATCTGTTGTGTCTCTCAAACAGTGAGGCTCTGTGCGTTCTGGCCTTGAAGCCCACAATAAAGTAAATGAATTACAAAGATATTGACTGTCTTTAAAGAGAAAAATGTCTGTTTGTTCTGGTCAAAGGTTAAAAACCCCCATATAGAATCAGTCAGTTTCTGGCCTGAGTCTATATGTCACATTGGTGGCCTCCAAAATACAGTGCAAGTCAAAAGTTTGGACACACATTCTCATTTAAGTAAATGGGAAGGTGTATCCAAACTTTTGACTGGTACTGTAGTATAAATGATCCGGTCTGTGAGCTGAAAGGCAGGCAGCCTGGGTGTAAATAATGAAAGAGCTGCCCCCTGTGAGCGTGAGTGTGTGTATGTGTGTGTCAGAGGATGGATGTATCCAGATGTTATATGTGTGTCTGTTTATGTGTGAGACTTGTACACAAATGACATCACGAGTAATCCTAAACACACTCCTGCTATTGCAGAACATGAGCACATACGCTTTGTTTGAGAGCACTTTCTGAAATGTAGGGATTAACTGGAGGTTAAGACAGAACTAATCCTTTAGTCACGAACAGACAGAGGGAAATTAAGGACCTACGATACTATCAATGAATAAAATAAAAATAAATTGCACCCATACTGAGCAACAAAACAGAGGTTTTGAAAAAATATCACATCTAAAATTTAAGTTTTGGAGCTATTTTAGACTGCAAATCATGACATCTTGTGATTTGAAACAGATCTGAGTGGTATCACGCCTTCCTCAATTCCTCTTAAAAAACAGGTGAAGGGGTAGATGGATGATTTGAGAGCAGGGGAGTGCGTTTTTTTTCCTCTTATTACCCCTGAGATGTATTTGTAACTTGGACTGCGCATGCTACATCAAGAGAAGGCCTTCTCTTGAGCGTGAAAGATCAAATGATGTGAAGATTTATCAAACTACATTCATAATAATTATCAGGAAATTTGACATGGCCAAATGTAAAATGTGAGGAGACTGATCTTGCTACTCATCCAATGAGGAGTGTGTGTGTGTGAGGGGGGGGTTAACCTAATTTGCATTTAATTCATTCTTTGCTGATGATTTCCGCCCCACTAATTTGCAGCCGTTAAGTGGTGAACTGCTCATCTTATGCAGGGAAAAGTCTTTTCAATTATTATTTCTGATTGTTTTACTTCGTGGCTTTTCTGCTCATATATCCCTGCTCATGTTTCGCTTGTGTGTTCTCCAAAGTTACATTCCCACAGTTTTATTGCCTTCCTCCATCTCTCTCACACTACTATAACCTCTCACACCCCCCCCCCCCCCCCCCCCCCCCTTAAATACACACATCTATTTCACTTTAAATCAGCTAAGGGATCCAGTCTCACCCTTCCTCTCTATTCAATCACTTGTAACTCAATTCAAACAGCATTCGGAGTGAATTACATTCACATGAGCTCCACACTCACATAACTGACCCAAATGGTGAACCTATTCAAGCGTTAAGGACCCTGCTTTGTGAGAGTGTGTGTGTTTGTGTGTGTGCGTGAATGTATGTGTCATAGCGTTAAAAATAACTCCTTTTGTAAACGCACCAGAGACGGAGCAAGATAAAATAAATATATTAGTCATTTGTCCCATTACCTAAGACTTTAAGCATTCCCACCGGAGTGTTGTTTGATGGTTTTCTGCTCATACTCAGTATCAGCTGGACTTACTCTTTGCCATGTGCCTGTTGTTTGCCGAGGGGCACTACGACACCCTCTGTTAATGTCCCTTCTCATCAACTGCACTGACATAAATCACTCTTCTGTATTTAGGAGAAGCTCATTAGGAACTCCTCCTTAAAATGAATCAAGGGATGAACAAGTTAAAAAGTTTAATACATTACAACTGCTGTATACTGTTTTTGAATATGTTAATTTATGTTTAGACTGTGTCAAATAGACACAGCCTACATTGATGCTGTTGTAATTTTTGAGGTCATAATTAATATGGGTGTTCCTCTTATTTGGTGCACTCATGTACATCCTTGAGGGAGTTGCAAATTGACCACCCATGACTTGTTTGCACACCAAACAAGTATTTTGTTCTGCCAATAGTGGAGAGACGTTTGCTCCCTCAGGCTCAACACTTTGAAAGCACAGGTGAGGTTGCAGCCCAGACTGACTGCAAAATCATTTCAGATAAACTGCTAGATGACTAACTATTTTAGTGAAATGCATTAAAACACAAATTCAACAGGTTGAATTGACACATACATTACCCAGACCGCAGAGCGTGTAAGAAACCAGTCAATTAACACTGTGCATCTTAGTTATTGAGTAGACTGCTTACATGTCTGCTTGACGCTGATTACTTTAACTGCTTATAATACTCGGCTGTTGAGGATAACGCTTTTCCACGTGCATTTTTAATATGCCTGCCCTCATTATAGCCTATGAAACTGTCATAAAGCTCGAATTTGCAAACACTCACCGCGACAGAGCCAGTTGAGGAGGCGATGTAAACCTTGATGACCATTTTAATCCCAAATTAATGTCAGACAGTCGACAAAACAAACTGTTTTCTAGTATTGAATTCCGTTTATTTTCCACAAGTAGCACTACGCTTTAACTACACACTGTTTTATATGAGAGAAGACACGCATCTCCACTACTGTATAAACTGAGCCATGATAATAAAGCGGCGTGCGCTCCTGCTGACTGCGCCGCTCAGTCTCTGTCCTCCATGGAAATCTCTGTCTATGGACCTCACTGCACACACAACACTTCCGCTGAACAGTTTCACAATAATAAAAAAAAATACAAACAACATTTTATTAGCTCCAGAGGTCACGTGATGTTTGGAGAACAAAACTTATGAAATAAACTAAACTAGATTGTGATATTAGGAAAGTATGGACTAAATTTGATGTCCAGAGTCTATAATTTTGTGCATGTGTTTCTATGTCATCTAGTCAATTTTGTTTCCCCCTTTTTAACCGGTCAGGGGGGTTCACTTTAATTTCTCAAGTCTGTCTTAAAACAATAGTCAGGGTACCGAATGAACATTGAAACAGGTTTTTCTTGCTGTATTCATCCCTCCTGTTCATACTGACCATCAGAAGATCTCTTCATTATGTAGCCTACTTACAATGTAAGTGAAGGGGGCCAAAATCCACTGTCTGCCTTCAGTGCAAAAATGTATTTAAACGTTTATCTGAAGCCAATATGAAGCTTCAGCCTTCCACATTAGTCAAATCAAGTAGATATCTTTCAATGTTACAGTCTCTTTAGTGCCAAAGTCCCTCTTTTTGTTGCTACCACAGTAGTTCAACAGGGAAACACTGTCCGAGGAAACACAAAAAGGGAATTTGATGCTAAAAAGACTGTAAATGTGGCAGATACCCACTTGATATGACTAACTCAGAGTGCTGTAGCCTCATATAAGCTTCAGATAAACTTTTTAATGCATTTTTGCCCAAATTACTGTGGACACACTGTGGATTTTGATCCCCATCACTTACATTGAAAACGCATTTAAAGGGAATGTTTAAATAGCCAGTTTGAACAAGAGGAATGTTTATAGTGAGGAAAACCTCTTTCAGTATATGGACAACTAACTGACATTTTAAGACAGACTTGAAAAATTGTGAAACTAACGATTAGTGTTCAGATTCTAGGAAACGTCTGTGTCATTTGCTGTTGTTAAGAGCCCAAACACATAGCTAGTGTCAAACCTTACCTGTTTATTTTGAAAATAACTGTTTACTTCTGCTTTGTTTCTGGTTATGTCAGGCAACTTGATGCAGGTAACCTCCAGGTTTCAGGTAGCTACATTGGGCGAGGAAAAGAATGAAATGTAGTTCTCCTTTAGTTTCTGGAAGCATTCTGGGCCGCAAGCTTTTTTTCTGGCTAGTTTGTTTGTTTGTTTCTTATCAGCAAATCTCAGATTTCATTAGGTATAACTCCTTTTTTATTAACTACTGTACTTAACTGAAATCTGGTGAAGTATTCAGTGATTATCACTATGTGTAATTTTATCCAGATGGAGATTAAACTGCGGAATAAAAATGTCTAAACGTTTTCTAAATAAAATTAGAAGATTATGCAGCCTTGATGGAGGTAAGCACTATCATGTGCTCTTTAATAATGAAAGAAAATGCACAGAATGAATTTAAAAAGGCAACAAGTACAGAAATAAACAGCACTGTATCATGTCTTTTTTGATTTCTTCAATCCAATATTATTTTCTGGAAAAATCTAAGCTTTAATATTTGTCTCATTTACACTAAGAAAACTACAAGCTTTCATTTGAGCCTGGGAGAACTGATGTTCTACATTATACTCTCTGTGTGCCTTGTACTCTTCTTTTTAATTTTGAGAGCCCCCTTTGTTGGTCTTTCCCTTTTTTAAAAGACTGAGGGAAACATGCAGGAATTCCAATGTGCTTACTCTGTACCTGTACAAATGGAAAATAAAGTCACTTGAATTTGAGCTTAAAATAACTCTTGCTGTGGCCAAGGTTATTTCACCTACAGTAGCTTGGATAAGAGAAATTGCAGTTACCGATTGCTTGGTGTCCGGAATGGACTTTTCCCCCCTCAAAATTGTCATACCGTGGCTCTCTTCATGGGTTCAGAGAACAATCTCACCACAAAATCCATTTAGTAGCTGCTCTGGAAGAAATATATATTCTTTGTATTTTATAGCTTATTTATTTCCTCATAAAATCAGCTATTTCTGCATAACACGAGTAAGAAACCATATTACCGACTATGGTACGTATCAAATGGAAAGATAACATATATAATTCATGGCATAAGCCTCAAACACAAAGCAAAGTTTGGTTGGACAGCTGATGGTTTATTCCATATTATTAATACTGGTAAACATAAGGCTATTTGTATCGCAAGTAGTGTTTTTTCCCTCGTTAAAGTTTTTTCCCTCCTAAAATCGAGGGTCTAAGGACAGAGGATGTTGCTGTTGTTGTACAGACTGTATTAAAATCAGCCCCCCGAGGACTAATTTGTGACTTGTAATAGTAGGCTGAACGAATAAAACTGATTTGACTACAGCGCCCTTCTGGTGGTAGAGTGGTATTGCAGGGAAGTGCTGCGGTTGCCATGGTACAGCGTCAGCGGTCGAGCCAGAGTAAACCTCAAGGCGTAACTCGTGTTGCTATCTTACTGTGGACAATGACTGGGCAGCGCATTTTAAAACGATAATCATGACATTTTGTTTCCAAAAAAACGATAGGACGATTAACGTTATGCCCTCTCTTATTTAAACGGCAGCAGTGTTAGCTAAAGTTCATGCTAGCTTGCTAGTAGTTGAAGCTAACACTGGGCTATTGATTCTAAACAAAGAGGGTTTAAATTGCTGTAATGTTTAACGGGAACCAAACAACGCCAGCGAGATTTTAAGAAGTCAACGTCGGAAACGGACAGATTGGTGGCAGCAGACATTGAAAGGTAACGGTACAACACATCCCACCTGTTAACAGGTTTTTGTTGCTATCCTAGCATGATAAGCTACTGTCAGTCCTCCAGCACCGTTAGCTAACTACAACCTTACAGGTTACAGGTTTGCTAATGTCAGTACGTTGAAATGCTTTTTGTCACTTTTCTCTCTTATTCACGTATATTTGACAGTAATGCTTGTAAGCTGAGGGCCCAATGAGGAGTGTGTTTGGCTCTGGGTATTTTGTTGCTGTTGCTCGGCAGGCAGCCTAACAACAACGCACCTGCCAAGAGCAGACGGCCTATTTTAATCCTACCTGTCACAGAGCAGGCTAATATAGCTACTACTTTAGTCCGGATTAAGCCCATGATGACAAGCACCTGTTTGTATATTTGTTTTCACTAGAGAGCTTGTGACCCGGCTGCATAGATTCTCTCAGGTAATAGCATCACCAGGAGCCTGGAAATAGTCCAATATAAACATAATGAGGCAGAAGATGAGCATAAGGAGGATGAAGACAGAGATGATGGGGATGTGATGTATATGGTGAGTGTCGAAATACATTTACACTACTGCACACCCAAGCACTTTTAATCATAAAAAACATTTGACAATAATGTCTCTGGAACATCTTTCATTTTAAAATAGTTTGAATTAATTGTCTTTATTGTTATTTTTTCTTAATTTACTGTATATTGTGCTATTGGAGAGGAGAAAAAAAGCATTGAGAGAGCAGTTTTTACTCATAAACTCTGTAGTTTTCATGCAATAAACCAGGTATCACTCAACAAAGCTTTAATTAACTGTTTCCAAAAACAGGTTTGTATTCATGTGAAGGACCTTTCCGCCCCTTTACTATTCACGGTGATGCTTCTGTGTACCAGTGTTGTCATAGATACTTGCCCATCAAGTGGCTCTGTTATTGTCAGGCGTGCTGAAAGAGCCAGATGACAGCATGACCTTTAGATGTCATTAACATAAATATTAGGTCTGTTTAATCTGTTTGCTCCTTAATATTACTTTTGAATTATATGTTATTCCTCAAGCTACGTAAGATTGTTTGATCTCTTACAAACAAAAAAACTTGAAGGTGCTGGACTGAGCAATTATGAGCCATGGCCAGTTTTATATATATAAATATATATAATTGTATAAAAATATGTGATACACATATATGGGAAATGATTAACATAAGATTTCTCTAATGTAGGGAAATAAAGATATCCACCTATTAGGCATACATAAAAGACCAACATCTTAAATATAAATAAAATAAAATTAGTGCATCTTCTTGCAATCAGAAATAATAATCTGCCTATTTAATAAGTCACCAGAGCAGATGGGGGCAGCCTAGTATTTTGTATGTAGCAGCAGTGGTGTGGAGTAGTGATATCATACATCATTATGCCTCATGGAAAATTCCACCTCATGTGTGTTGTCGCTTAGTGACCAAGACACACAATACGGAAAACCTGAGAGAAGCCAGTCGGCCTTGCTCTTTATTACTGTTTTGGATGAATTTTTGGATATTTCATCTCACTTGCTCAATACAAATGTTGAGGTCAGTTTATCAGGGGACTTGTGATGTAAGCTTGTTAAATCAGGTAAGGTACAACCTGTACAAGTAGGCCTTTGCTTATGATAAATTGTGACTCAAAACAAAGTCCTAATATAAGTCTGCTCTGTTTCTTTCCCTATCCTTGTGTTAAAATTCAACATAGCATTTCTTCTGGAAGTGAAAAAATGGAATCTGAAAACATAAGCGACTCGTATGAAGACAATCGGGATATTCATCTCAGTCAGCAGTCCCTCAGGAGTACAAAGAAAGATTCTCGAGCATCATCCACCCAAAAACAGAAACGCAACAAGAATTTCCGGGACAAGATCCAGGATGAGGATGAAAAGGAGGGCAGTGTCAAGAGTAGATCCAAAACTAGAATCTGGCAGTCAGATCCCGATCGGGACCAGATATCAGATGAAGAGGGACGGAGAAGTAGTGAGTCCTTTTACTCGGAGGACTACGAGAACGAGTCTCCCTCCGAGTGCTCAGTCTCGCAGTACTCCCAGTCCCGGACTCCATCCCCTACTCCACAAAGAGGGGTGCGTGCAAAGAGGATTTCTAGCAGTCCACTCTATAAGACAGGTATGTGAAGCAAAGAGAACATGACTATTGATCTGATCAGATCAAATATGGACGGATGAATGTATGAATAGAGCAAATTTACATACAGTACCAGTCAACAGTTCGGACACACCTTCCCATTCACTTGAAGTGTGTCCAAACTTGTAACTGGTACTGTACATAGAAGTCAAACATTTATTAATTTATATTTTAAATTTGCTTTACCGTCCAGGTGATGGCAGTATAAGGCAGATTTTAACCATCTGATGATTTCTGCGGAAGGACAAAAATCCTCTTTTTAGACATGGATGAGGATTTTTATGAGCATTTTCCACCCTGTACTTTGACTATAAATCATAACAACAAATTCTTTATTTGTGAAATCCAATGTGGATATTATAAAACCTTTTACCAACACACTGATCATGTCGTCTTGACTCAAATTTGATTTTGATCAGTCTTTATTCGCTTCTGCAATCAAGGTGCACTTGTATGCGTTTCAGTCGTGGCCTGTAAACATGTCAATCATTACCATAATGTATGTTTCTCTACCTCGCAGGTTGTGTGGGAAGGCGGGGTTTTTCTCGTCCACAGCGTCCAGGTGGTCAACCCCAGCATTATCGTAGGGGAACGCATTCACAAAGCAAGGAGTCCACACCTCCTAAAGACCTGGACCTGGTGACCAAACGGATGCTTTCGGCTCGCCTGCTGAAGATCAATGAATTGCGTAACGCTCTCGCGGAGCTGCAGCTGCGCACTGATGAGCTGCAGAAGGAAAATCGAATTCTCAGACAGGTAGGTTTGATTAGGTTTGAATATACAGGGTTTGGAAAGGTAGAGAGTTTTGACATTGAGCCAAAACAATATCAGAGGAAAACAATTGCATAATTTTTTACCTTATCTTTCTGCTGCAGCTTCAGGTGCGTCAACAGAAAGCCCTGCAGCAGTATGATGACACAGAAAGCGAGATTTCCCAACTGCTGTCTCGCCACTCCAACGAGACCCACGTGCTGCGGGAGCGGCTGAGGCGCACTCAGGAACGGGAACGGGCAGCCGAGCGGCGGCTGAAGAACAGCGAAGAACAGCTGCAGAGGAGTCAGACGACCATCGCCCGGATGAAGAAGCTGATCGATCAGCGAGAGCTAGGAGCCAGGGATGAGCTGAGCCGCAGGCTAGAGGAAGAGAGGGCACGGGCCCAAGAGGCAGAACGCAAAATTAAGGTATTACACAGTTAATTTATTTACTCATTCACGTACTGTGTACAGTTTTGTGATAAAAATTACGAAACTTGAGTTACAGTTGAGATTGCAGGAGTTGCTTTTTGGCACAAAGACATTAAACCAAAAACAAGAGGCACACAATCTTTGACAGTAGCTTGCAGATTTGACTCCATGGTAACAATTCCACATTTATCTAATTTGTATGGACATCCATAAAATAAATAGTAATTTCTCTTTGCTCATTTCATCTATCCTAAGTCTCTGTTTTCCTACTGTTAGTCCACAGCTATAAACTGCATTTTTTGTGCATGTGTGTGTTTGAAGGAGCTGGAGCGTAGCATAGAGCTGAGCAACAACAGTTACCAGAGGCAGCTGGCTGCAGAGAAGAAGAAGACTATCAGTGCCCAGGAAGAGATAAGGGCTCTGCAGGAGGAGCTGGAACGACTGACCAATAAACTCAAGGTGCATACACACAAAAATATACTCAAAAAAAACCAACTGAAACAGACTTGTCTTTATGCATAGAAAGCAGATCACTTTAATGCGGTAAATTTATTTTCTTATCAGGAGAAGGAGAGAGAACTAGATACCAAGAACATTTATGCCAACCGCATGGGGAAGCCCTTATCAAGAAAAGATATTGACAGCGGCACAAAGCGGAAGAGTAAGACAATTATCTAAAGTCTATATGTGTATTTATCATAAAACCTGAAGCTCTTTTGAACGCATACTGGTCTAAATAATACATTTTAATGCCTGGAATATATGAAAAAAAGTAGTTCACAATAGGCGATGATGACTACTTGCCATGATACTGATTGTAGCTAAATCAACTCTGATATATACTTTTATATATATATATATATATACTGTGTTTGTTTCACACCAAGCCCCCAGCAGGAACAGCAGCAAGGCAGTGCAGACTGAAGACAGGATTTGTAGTCCAGATTTCCCCACGCCCCCTCCCGCCATCACTGACGCGAATGAGTACAATGAGCAGGCACCTGACGAATACCTATCACTCAAGGTAAAGTGTCTCCACTACCCCTGGTGTCACCTTACCGTTTTGTACTCAATCTGTCCACCGTTACTGTCTGTCCTTCACTTCTTTTCCATTTCTCTCTCAATCAATTCCTTCAGGAGCTTGACAGAGTGGACAGGAAAGCAGAGACAGATGACAGACATCAAAACTGGGAACAACAGAAGATGAGAGAAAAAGAAAGAGATAGGGAGAAGGATATGGTGAAGGAGCAGGAGAAGAAGGAGAAGCTGCAACTCAACCAAGAGCTGAATCTGCTTGAAGAGAAGGCGAAGAGACTAAGAGATGGTAAGACGGGTAATAAGTACATACACATATTTCTGGCTCATGTACAGGCTTTTACTTAAGGCTAACACACATTTTTTTCACAGGCTGGGAGAAAGAAAAGGAGGAAGAAGACAGAAAGAGGACAAGTTCCCTGTTAAACCAGAGGGAGGAAGAGAACAGCAGGAAGCGTGGCTATGTCCAAGAAGAGGTGGAAAGGTGGAACCAGGAGTCTCTGACCAATCAGCATACAGCAGGGGAAGCACATCGCAAAAAAGAACAGCTGCTGGCCAAGATGCATGAAATAGACCGTCAAAACCAGGGAGCCCAGGACCCCATGTTTGCTGAGTCTAGTACGTCTGACTCCAACAAGGGTACCAGTGACCATTTTTCTCCTCGTCTGCCTGAGCCGAGAAACCATAACTCTTCAATTTTTAACCTCACAGAATCAGAATCGTCAGCAAGTTTGCACGCTGAAAGCAGGGAAGCTGGAAGGAGAAGATCGGGCATAGAGGGGAGGAGAGTAGTGCGGTCCCAAATATCCAGCGACGACTTGGCTTTCGGAAGCTACGCTCCCTCTTTTGGACATTCAGCCTCCCGATGTTCCTCTGGCTTCCCTCCACCTCCACCTCCACCCAAAGAAGACAGGGACTCCGCATTAGAAGCAATAGGGGTTTTTAGTGTCAGAGCGGTGGACACAGAGAAAGAAAAAGAGGTAGAAAGAGGAGCGGAGAAGGACCGGAAATCAAGCCTCATGCAACAGCTATTTGGTACCCTAGCGACACCTGCTGGCAACAGCGTGAGCAACTCCAATAAAATGGATGTCCTCAGTAGTCCCCCAGCTGCCAATGGGATACGTCCAAGAAGGGAAGGACTGTTCAGCTTCAACTCAGGGTCTTCCAGTCCTCCAGCATCCTCCCTTAACACTCTACACATCGCAGATAGCAGACCCGCCGTCCGTGCCATCCCCTCATTTGATGATGACATAGAAGAGCTCACTTTGTAGACTTCATTTTGGTCGGCAGTTGAATTCAAATTTCAACTCAAGTCTTAGAACTATTGATTTGTGTAATGTAATAAAGATTTTAACATTACCAGAACCAAACATAGATGGTAAACAAAACCTCTTTCTACAGATGTACAGTACCAATCAAAACTTTGGACACACCTACCCATTCACTTGAATGAGAAAGTGCCCAAACTTTTGACCAGTGAGGTATCTAAATTACCCTTATAAATGATTAATATATTAACCTGTGTCACTATGCTGCAACAGTCTTAAATCCTCTACATAGTGAAGCATTTATGATTGAATGTAGGTTTAAAAAATTCAGGTGTGTATACACACACATGGATGACGGTTCTAGCTGAAACTGGTCATATGGCATCTTTGACCCTTTTAGTGCTAGTTGCATTAAGTGTGGTGAAGACAGTGGCTTGTATTTGTAGCATTTATTGAATTTGAGGAAGTTTCATCTGCTTATATCCCAATTTTCTTGGAAGCATATGACTGGCAGTTAATCTGACCAATAGAAAGTCAGCAGAGCAGCAACACATAGGATCCTCATCCCCACCAGCTGTTGTCCAATAAACACAAACCAAAAGTCAAGCAATACAGTCACACTGAAACTGTTGATGCAATCACATTTATTATCATTTCAGGTTTGAGCTCTACTATATTTTTTGGTGATAAATGTTTTGCTTTGCTATTCTTTGTTGATTTGTGATCATACGTGAACGAAATGAATTCTACAAAGTTTGGGCACAGTAATCTTTGACCTCTTTTAGAGTCCATGCCATAAGAATGTAGCACTGAGTGATATGACAATCCAAAATATGTGTAGACTGCTGGAAGACTGACAAAATAGGTTATTTATATACAACTTTCCGAAGATGGCATTATTATGTCGATACAGATCAACATAAATGTTTAGATAAAGGCGCTTAACTGTCTTTCCTTCCATGAAATGAACGGGTGTTAGAAGTTCACAGCTGATGGTGATACTGATTAAATGTCCCAGCTAGAAGGAAATGTCATCACCCCCATAGAAACATTATGTCCTATACTGAAACAATGTAAAATAATTAATATGATGTTCAACTCATTGAAAGCTTGTGTAGTCCTCTGTTAATAGTGTGTAGAAATTCTGACCCCCTGAAATAGTAAATATCTGTAATCCTTGGTGAGTTCCAAGGCCCTCGTCAGGTGCCTTTCAGAGTTTTTGGCACAGCTGGACTGATATTTCTCATGTGATGGCAGTACTACACTTTTGCAGACAATCAACACTAAACCTTGTCAGTAAAATAAAGCACCCCTGGCTATAGCCTGTTGGACTATTTTGGAGTGAACAGACAAAATGCTCTATATTTATCTCTATTTATTTATGTTCTTATAGACTTCAATAATGAAAAATCACTATAGATTCATACACCAAACTCCTAACATGGCACAAGGAGATTACTACCATGCATCAATAAGCAGTAAAATTTGTATATTGTTCAAGATATCTCCATTTTGACACTTTTTGTATTTATTCTTGCAGAATTTAATATAGTAACTGAAAGGGATTCAATGTGTAACCAATGAAAACTTTGTGGTTAATCAGTCAGTATTTCGAGTTTTTCACATTTTGTACTTATTACCCAACTGTATTGTTGAAAGGAAGTTTCCTTTTATCTGTTGAATGAAAATAAATAATAGTAAGAGTAAAGCGGTTGTGTGGTCATCGGGCTGTGGCGCACTTTCAGCAATATTCATGCGGCGGGAAGTCTGATGAGGCATTCCTGGGATGTCTCCAAGCAACCAGAACCTGACGCAACCTCCCCGCCCCTCCTCCGGTAGATCTCTGCTCAAAAACAAGTGGACCGAGGAGCAGCGGAGGGGATAACAACAGAGGTGGCCCTCACTGATGTGTATGCTTGTACTGAGGGTGCCTGACAACAAGTTGGACTTCAGCAGGGAAATTCCGATAAGGTGAGCCAGCCATCACGCAGTAAGTCTTACAGTAAGTGTCTCACCTTGCTGCATGGTGTCTGGAAAGCTCGAGGAGGTTGAGATGATTGGCTGCTCACGTGCAGAAAATGTGGACGCAGCATCCCTCGGTGTATTCTTGCGTGACGGTTTTGGAGTATGTTAAACTTCAACCCCTAAATGTCGCGTTAAGCTTTAGACTCTAATATAGAAATGATATTTTCTGAAGAAAATAACTAGAATCTCCTGAAGTGGTCGTATGCTGAGAAAAAATAATTGGGCTAAATAAGTAGTTTCTCAATTAAGGGCTTAAATGAGAAAAAAGTTAATGAGAAAGTAAACTTTTATATCCCAGCATGCTCTCTTTTGTTGGCTAGACTAGAACTACAGTAAGGTTTTATGAATTCAATTAATCTAATCCAGGAAAGAAAACAAGCTAAAGTTGTATTTCTGTTGTTTTAGCAATTTGTGCGTTTTTTATTTTTTTATTTGTACCATAAAATAGTTATTTATGAAAAAATATATTTTATTTGTTAAACAATGTTTACTTTGTTCACTGTATGTACTTGTGTATTACAGTGGCAAAATCTAACAGTAGGAAATGTGATTTGACTGAACACTTGACATACATATCATAAAAAGGTATCTTAGATTAAGTATCTTCAAAAAAAAAAGAATTAAATTCATCCCTCCTTTTCTGATTATGTGCACCTAGAAAAGAGCACCTGTTGTTACTGATGTCTAATATGTCTTTATTGTCTCTGGTTTAGGTTGTAAAAGTGGCACACTTTGAACTACAAACTGTTTAATTAAGTTCTGATGTCATAATAAAGGAATCCAATACACCACGGTAATTTGGTGTTTATCTTCATGAATAGCTTTTGTGTTAAAGTCAGTTCTGTGGGTCAACCTGTGAACGTGTTGATGATTTCTATTCTTACGCATATCTATATCAGCACATAATAAATTAACTTTACTGTTTGAAATTCAACACCTCTGAATGGAGGTCATATTGTGGATTGGAAAGATAAACTATAAAACCGAATTAGTTCCTATGAGGTTATGTTTGTTATATAGACACGCAAGCATGTTCCAGATAGAAGAGCCAGACTTCCTGCTCTTTGGCCAGACCAAATTTTGGCATTTCTTAGTCCAACACCACAAAATAAATTTCACTGGTGTGGCAACAGTGCAACTTGATGCTGCTGAGCAGTTAAATTCTGTATTCAGTCCTTGAAACCAGAGGAATGCACAGCATGGGTGATGTTTGGATGCCAGTTGAGACATTTGGATAATGGGGATAAATGGTCTTTTTTTCCCCATAGATGTATCGATGTTGTTATTTGCTCCAGGATACATTTGATATACAGGATGTAAATTTTAGCTCCCCTCACTTAAAGATCTCCTTTTGCTGTATTAAAAGTGTCTGGGTTCATTAAAAGTGCCTCTTAAATGATCAAGCAACCAACAAGAAGAGAATTGAAATGAGTTTTTTACAGGTTTATAATCTGTATTTCTTTATAATTCGTAATCACTGCTCATTTCATAATACCCCCCCCCCCCCCCCCCCCCGCCTTCCTTCTAAACATCTTAGCTTTGCAGTTCTTAACCACAACCTAAACCACTTCCTTACTGTACATACATGGTCTTTACAAACCCTTTAAAAATGCATGTGGCATGGATTTTTCACCACCTTCTATGGTCTCCTGTAACAATGTGGTCTCCAGAGACTGACTGATTCCTGTACAGAGTAAAGAGAGGATCCTTTCCCAAGCATTCATAAGTCAGCTACTGTGCACAGTCAGAGGTCTATTTTACCTTGCAAAACAGCCAAGCCTATCATTAGATACAAGGGCAATGACTTCACCGCTGGTCTGCTGTGCCCATTATGGAATAACTGAGCACTAACCACTTATTGAGTGTTTGAAGACTGTGTAAGAGGACACTGTGCTCATGAGCCTGCTTTTGCTGGAGCTTCCCTTGGTACGACTGCTTGCTATATCATGTAAGAGGCTGTAATACAGATTTAGTTTGTGTCTTTATGTCTTTCCAAAGGGCTTAGTGTTTCTAACATGTGCTTTTGGATGCCATAGTCAGGTAATTGCTTACAGATAGTATTTTAACTGCTGCTGTAATTGATCGTAACCATGTCTACTGAGGAGTACTCAAATATGCCCATAATGTACAGGATCTGTTAAAGTCATTTTTTAAACATGTCAATTAATGTATGTTGGCCGTAAAAGAGCAAGAATGTCAGCCAGTTGGTCCCACTGCCAGTCATCTGTCACTTTACTTCAGTTGAGGCGATGAGATCCGAGGACAGGAGGTGGAAAAATTGCTGATTCATTTACACTGCCTGTGTCGTTGCTATGGAAACGATTTGCTCCCGTTAAATGAAAAAGTCCTGGAGGTGTATGCCCCCGAGTCTGCTGATCCTC
Organism: Thunnus albacares; assembly: GCF_914725855.1. Taxonomy (NCBI): domain Eukaryota; kingdom Metazoa; phylum Chordata; class Actinopteri; order Scombriformes; family Scombridae; genus Thunnus; species Thunnus albacares. The sequence goes on along the minus strand of NC_058121.1, from coordinate 15,231,225 downwards.
TATTATCTGATATGTGAGAAGCCGGTCACTCAATCTAAATCGGTTTACAGAATTGGGCAGAGAAAGTACACAAACTTTAATTATACTCGTTAATCTATCCTGTTACACGGCTAAACCTGCCAAAGTTGAGGTGTCTTTTTGTCAGGCATCGTGTTAGATTCCTCACTTGACATTTGGAGATGGTTGTCAGTCAGCAAATGTTTCATAACTTGCATCTTTTCTCTTCTACAGCTCTGAGGAGTATCTGCTTCCAAAACACCAAAGGGCAAATCAAATCAGTTTGAAAATTTACTGCACTGACAAGAACAGAGACACAGGAAGGACAAAAAGCAATGTCCATCAGTAACAACAAAAGAGACTGCCAATGAAGAACATTTATCATTATTTTCCTTTACATTGACACACTTTTGAGGAGCTTTTTGCAGTTAGGGATGGAGGCACGCTCAGCTCCTCCTCAGATCACGGTGGACAGTGCTAGTGTCCTGGAGGAAGCAGAATGTGAAGAAGATGTGGATTTGCCTACAGATGACCATCTCATGACCTTGAAGGCCTTGACAGAGAAATTAAGACTTGAGACCAGGAGACCTTCTTACCTGGAATGGAAAGCCCAGCTGGAGGCAGAGAGCGTCAGAGAGTCGGGAACTAGAAAAAGCCCGATCCAAGTAGAGCCTGAAGGGAAGCGAAGAGACACACTCGAAGAGACTGTAGCGAAATCTGATGTGAGTCGGTGCAAGCTGCCATCAGGTGTTTTGAAGGGATTTGGAAATATCGACGAGGCTCTCAGTTGGCTCAGGAGAGAGCTGGTGAGGCACTTCAAAGTTGTTTTGGTACTTAACCCCAAAAAGCTTTATAATGTTGCAGTTAAAGGCCAGAAAGAAAATAACTTCTTGCTACTTGGCTAAATTGAACAATATCCAATTACTGGCCAGAAGAATCCCATTCAAATTAGTCAGTGAGATTGATTGGGACTCAGGCAATAGCATTTCTTACACACAGTTTCTGCAAGTGTAATCACTTTTACTCTGCTCAATTACGCTGCACATTCAGCCATGGTTCATAAGTTTGTACTGAGCACGCAAAGAGGCATTGGCAGAGGCAGACTCACACAGAATGTGGCCACAAACATTTTGCACAGACAGTGGACAAGAGAGATAATTGTGATCTTTGCACAAACATTTGCACATAGACAGTGGTCAAGAAAGAGATCATTTCGAGAGAGCTTATGCTGAGAAACTTGTTTGTGGATGTACTACTGAGTTTTCTTTTTAGATTTTGTCACACAGTAAGGACTGTAGGCAAAGACCTCCAGTGAATTTGCATCATGTAGACAATGTAGAGTCTGTTGTTAATATCAGATTTAGAGCTAAAGTCAGTTCAACATATTAAAAATTGTGTTTATTGCAATAGTTGGACATTTTGGGAATTAAACAAGCACTCTTTTCAACACCATTCTCATGTTTGCACAGTAAATTTGAAGCTACAGCCAGCAGACTGTTAGCTTGGCTTAGCATTAAGACTGGGAACAGCTAGCCTGGTTCTGTCCAAAGGTAACAAAATCTGCTTACTACTGTAGTGCCTCTGTAAGTCACTAATTAACACCTCCTGTAAAACCAGAAATCATTGTTTTCACACTTCAGTTCTCGTACGGATTAAACAAACAAGATTGTTAATTACTGGGCTTTAGACGTGTTAATAGGTGGTTTGGTTACATTCAGACAGAGCCAGGCTAGCTGTTTCCCCCTGTATACAGTCTCTATGCTAAACTAAGCTAAGTGGCTGCTGGTTGTAGTTTCATATATTGCACAGACACAAGAGTGGTATTGATCTTCTTGTCTAAGTCTCCTCATTATTATATAAATGTATAGGTACAGTATATATTTTTATATTTTAAAAAATTGCAGATTAGTCTATCAGGTATTTTTTAAATGAATTATTTATAAAAAAAAAAAAAAAAAGCAAACAATACAAGTTACCAGATGAGCTTGAAAGTTTATGTTTGACCTTGGAAACAGCAGCTTTACAAGAACATAAAATTTGCAGGTAAGTAAAAGGTCAAATTTGCTTGTTGTTTCCGAAGCTCTCAACCACATCTCATGGTCTTCCTCCGTGGATGGAGTTACTAAATTTTCATTGATATGGTTTAGCTGTTATAACCATATATGATTAATCCGCTTAAGAAGGCCACAAGATGTGGTTGAAAGCTGTGAAAATATCAAATAAGTTGGTCCTTGTGTTGAGAATTTCTTTGTTGCGAGATTTCTAAGAAATATTTACCTACAACCAAAAGAACAATAGTATTTTTTCCTGGTATTTTTACCTGACTAAACACTTATTCAGTTACAAAAGTTGTAGTTGATTAATTGACTAATTAAACTGTCCATCTTTGTCTTTCCTCTCACAGACAGACATGCGCTTACAGGACCAGCAGTTGGCGAGGCAGCTCATGCGGCTTCGAAGCGACATCAACAAGCTGAAGATCGAGCAGACGTGTCACCTGCATCGCCGGATGCTTAATGACGCCACCTTTGGCCTTGAGGAGCGGGACGAGCTGTCTGACCTGCTGTGTGAATGCCCCGTCACCCCGGGCCTCGGCCTCTCTGCCCCACTGCGACTCATCGGCGTCACCAAGATGAACATTAACTCTCGCAGATTCTCACTCTGCTAGTGGCAGTGATAGAACTTCAGTCAGGGAGTTGTGGATAAATACAGCCTGTCTTATACTATCTTTACTCCGCTGCAAAACACCAGATTGTGGTGAAATCCTTTGTGCATTTAGGACTCGACCACAACGTTGTGAGGATCAAACTAGACATAAACCCTGTTTTACAGTTCCTATAATGAAAGAGAGAGATTTAGGTAATGTATATTATTTAGCTAGAATAGTTTAGTAAGTACATATATAGTGTTTTTGCCACTAAACTGTACACGGCAGCTATACTGTACACAGCAACATCTCTGTCTTAAAACCACAGCAGATTTTAGACCTGCAGGCTATCATGACGTGAAACAGAATATTTGCAGTTTTTAAACTAAAGAAAGGCAATCTCAAGTTTATTCCTGTCCACTTCTAAGCCAATGATTTGGTTGTTTCCTGGGACTTAAGCGCTTTCTATCTACAAGCCTAGATTTATCAAGCACATATAACTATTTGAATATATTTTTAGTGCATACAGTCCTCTCTATGATGCTATCAGTGGAGATAAGAAACTTAATCTCTTGGTTCCATGTCCTGGATCTTGATCTAAACATTTTTTGTGCTTTTAAAAAGATGCCTTATTATTGATACAAAATGTACAATTTAAATCCAATGCATATTTTAGTTAACGAGTAGTAGTATAAATTTAGAAAACAATGCTGTTTTGTAGAATATGGTTTTGTAGAATATGGTTGAAATTATATTTTATTTGTAATGATTGTGAAATTGCACTAGTTGGTATGATGGTTTCCAGTCCTCTATTTTCTTCTTTTAAGTAAGGATGTCTTGAACAGTCTTGCCTTTTTTTATGCTCTAATTGTTGAGCTCCAGCCAGGAAGTAACCATTTAAGAGGGCATTGTCTGTTTGGAACAAGAACGCAGCTCAGTTTTGTGGATAAACATTGAATTATAACTCATCTAGATATCTGTGTGTACCAAATCACATGGATACGGGCCATCTTGTTATGTCGGCAGTTATAATGGGATATATAATTGGAAGTAACCTTTTATAACTCATCCTCCAAACAAGAAATTGAGGTCGTGAAGGTTTGCATTTGAACTGTGGGAGTATGAAATTTGAGCCAAGTATAGTCATTGTGCAGTTGCAGGGTTTGAGATACCATTCGTTGTGGCCCAGATATACTATAAATCACAGATTTAAAGCTCTCACACACTGACATACACATCTAATTTGGTGACCACAGGAGTGAACACTGGACACTGAAATGACAAGATTAACAATGTTGTCCACTCCTAATGTCCCAACATTATGATATTATGTTTCTGTACTAACACAATACTTGCCCCCCCCCCCCCCCCTCCCCTCCCCTGACCACCCCAAAGCAGTGAGGCACAATGCCACTTACCACCTGGCAAGAAAACTGCTACTGCTACAGTATGTCAACTTGATCTTGTGTTACTAAGCCTCTAATCGAATGGAACATACTTTAAAACTGGTTCAGTAAAACATGATATCTTAAATGGTTCGTTGTAAGTGCTAGTAGTATGTTTTCACGAATGTACTGGAAATAAATAATCCACCAAGAGATCCATGGATGCATTTAATTTGCTGTCATCTCAATAATACCACCAATGGTATGTTTTCTTGCGGTAAGACCTGCCACTCAAACACAGGATAAGAAGGGAGTCTTTCACCAACACACTTAACTTCAGTAGGTATTAAGGTGTTCACTGAACCATGGACGGATCTTAGGAATGAGGCAGCAATCACTTGGAAGTTGAAGGCAGGGTATGTCTAAGCTAAAGACCTAAAATCAGCTATCTGGAGGTCATATCTACTTTCAGCTTTTTTAAATGACTGTTGTTTCAGGGTTCCTTGTGATAGATGACATCGCACAATAACAGACGCTTAAACTTTGGAAAAATGACATGACACATCCAGGGTCTCTCACCTTCTTTCCATAAGTGAGCCTCTCTGTCATTTTTGTCCTAATGCTTTTGCACAAGAGCTTGTGTAAACAGTTGGGAAAAGCCCGGGCCCCCACAGCTTTGATTATGTGTGAAGACATGAGCATGGGGGTCATGAGTTTTGCATGTGAGACTCTGTACCCCATTCTCTGATCCTTGTGTCCCTCTCCATCTGGAGGGCCTGAAGTGGCAGGTCATGAATAACTTTGCTGAGCCTGAGATTTTCATGCATGAGCTCCAGCTTTATGTGGGCTTATTGCTGCTGAAAACCGCATCTCCTTTAGACTGAATGGCTGCCAGAGGGGCCATCACATACATAATCTATTGACCCGCTAGTAACCCCAAAGTGGTTTAATTTAATTTTTTCTTATTATATTTAAGTTATTGCAATTACAATTGCAATATTGCAATTACACTGCGTGCTGCACAGCAATTTTTAAATCCAAGAAATAGTTTTGGCTGTGCTTGTTTACTCGACTCCAGTTCTGCCCAACAGCTGTCCCTGGAGTTTTCCATTTTATGAATTTCATGCTTATACCATCTCATTTGCATGACAAAATGACTCGACAAGCATAAAATCAAGTGCTATCTCTGCTGCTGGACCATGAAGACCAGATACTGTATCTCTCTCTGCTAAAATTAGGCCACGAGAGTTTAAATAATTAGTTGGTTTTAGGGTGATTTGGACCACAGTTATAAAAGATACCTTAATGTTGTCCATTTACTTCAAGGGAAATTAAGATCAGGATTTTTATTTATTCTGAAAATAAGTAGTCAGTTTTCCTATCTTTCTTTTTGTCTTAATCAGGACACAACTTGTTTAACTAGGGCTTTTTTTTTATCTGATGTTCATGACACCTCCAGGAATATAACAGATGTGACACCACAGAGTTGCAGTTCTCAGTGTGACTGAGCTGTAATTTCAAGCATGAACAGCAGAGAGAGAGAAACCTCATCAAGGTGAACCACAGGGTGAGACTGGCGAGAATCCCAGACTGTGCCTCACGCTGAGCATTTGTATAGAGGCGTCTCAGTACATCCCATCTCAGCAAAGATTAACAGTAAGGGTGAAACATTTTTGAAGACGAGAGCACCACTGCCCAGAGGAGAGCACAATAAATAGACATGGGGGTTTAACTGCAGTATTTTAACTGGTAGGTTATTCATCAAAATTGGTTATTTTTGGATACTGACTTGGATGTTGTGATGACAAAATTTCCTATTCCCTCATTTATGACTCTTAACAAAGCTAGAACTTTTTTTTTTGACCACTCTATGGAAAACTTTTCGCCAGTAATAGCACTCTTCATTTTTAATTGTGTGGAAATAAGAGCTGAATCGGACTGTTTCTGTTGGAGAAACAAGGCACATTGCAAACGCATGAGGCTTCAAGCTTGACCACACAATTAAACCCCTGCTGTGTCCACACACTGATTCTGACTGTAAATTGTTGGAAAATAGATTTATAAGGTCAGGGGAACGTTTGGCCTGGCTCCTGGACACATATTAAACATGTCCAGGAGCAATAAGAAAACCCTATAACTTTCTCAGTGAAATATTAATTTGGGGAAAAAGCCCCTGGCTTGCAGATTCCTTTTCATTTTGGAGTGGGCTGTATGCGCTGTGTAAGATTCAGTTGGCGGGCAGTAGGTTTCTTAAGTGAATCAAAAGTTAGTGGTTTGTAACTATTTTTCAGCACTGGAATTGGTTGTTTAAGGCTCACAAGCCTTTTGATTTAAGTTCTGTCCAATCAAAGCAAATCAAAAGAAAAAAAAAGAAAATCAAAAGCAGTTAAATGTTTCTACATAAATTTAATTCTTAAGAAACTCATTTGAAGTGACTGAAATGTTGAAATGATGGATATTGCGTGGCACAGTAGCCTACTGGTTAAGACGCATGCCACATAACATTTGTTGGATGTCATACCCCGTCTCTCTCTCCCCATCGTTTCCTGTCTACTTTCTACTGTCACTGTAATAAAGTCTTAAAAATAGACTCCCAATATATATATATATATATATATATATTTATTTTGGATGCAACTACTGGATGAATGGCCATGAAATTCTGTACATACATTCATGATCCCCAGAGGATAAATCCTATTGACTTTAGTGATCCTCTGACTTTTCCTCTAGTGCCACCATGAGGTACAAATTTTTGGTTTTGAGTGAAATATTTCAACAACTATTAGATGGATTGCATGAAACTTACAGTGGTACAGACATTCATGTTCCCCAGAGGGTGAATCCAAATGACCTGGGTTATTAACTTTTCATCTAGTAGCATCATCAAGTCAAACTTTTTTTATTTGTCCAATATTTTACTTTGGTTTATGACTAAATTCCTGAAAAATGAATGATATTCCCACTAGCTGTACTGTAGTGCTAATTAGCTAACGTTAGCATGATACAGCAGTAAATGATGGTAAAGATGGTAAACATTAAAGGATAGGTTCGCATTTTTCGAAGTGTCGTAAAACAACAGTCAGGTGCCCATATTAACACTGAAAGAGTCATTTGTCATTTTGAAAAATGCATTTAAAGGTTTATCAGAGGCTTATATGAAGCTTCAGCAGTCTGAGTTAGTCATATCAAGTGGATATCTGCCACATTTCCAATCTTTTTAACATCAAATTGATTATGATTATGGCAAAAAAAACCTATTTTAATGTTCATTTTGGCACCTGATTATTGTTTTCTGACAAAGAGAAACTGTGAACCCATCCTTTAAACTTCCTAATATATCAGCATGTTAAAATTATTGTGGAGTTGTTTGCATGCTGACATTAGCATTTAGCTCAAAGCACAGGCTAAAGTGACACACTTTCATTCTTGACTACAGTAACCTTTTCAGTGAAACAAGCAATAAGAAGGCTCAACAAGCTAACACCAGTCTGATGCTTCTTCATGAGGCATGTTCATGCAACGTGATGGAGGCACTCGTTACAGGGGCTACGGCCATTAAAAAAGATAATTGGCAAAGTCTGTAAACCAGCCTGAGATCTTTTAATGACTTAATTAAACCAAATGATCTATGTAATAATTACTTGCTTCGAACACAGCACAATGGAGTGATTCTGTTCTGTCTAAAATTGGATTAGGATGAGAATTTACAGAAAGCCAATTAGGATTCCTTCAAGTAGTGTGAGAAAGCAGACGCAGTTCAATTACACTGAGACCAAGTCAAAAACAATAATTTACTCTCCCTCTTTACCAAAACAATGATGCAACATTGTCACACACGGGTAGAACTAACCAACAAAAGTCTGCTTGTGCGATGAGAACGAATCCAGATTTGCACCGTGAGATCATAGGCTTCTTGATTATCTCATCCTTTTGTTCGAGGCAGACAGCGTCTCAAGCCAAAGAGCCTTTTTGAGCCCAGGTGTAGTGTTCCAGTCTGTACGTGCGCTCTTATAACCCTGCTCCATTCCCATAAAAAATATCTTTTGATTCCAGTTTGTTTTATATGTGTAAACTTTGAGAAAAATCTTATAAAAGTTGATCGTTGATGGAAATCACACACAAAATCACAAAAGACCTGGTGAGTGGCTTTATAGAATGGAATGTGCTCAACTCGAGTTGTCCTGCCAATTTCTCGTCCCTCAGACTCACAAAACTAATCCCTAACTTTGAGGGCATTCAGCAACATCCAGCATGATTGCTTTGATGAAACTCAGGCTGAAGTTCCACTGCAGCTTAGGTGCATCCAAGCAAATGACCAGTCAGAGAGGATCATAATCAGCCCCTTCTGTCAGGTTTTGCTCGATGAAAAGAGCGAATTAAATGAGAAGTCTCGCTTCAAACTGCATGCCAGAGAGCACTGATAATGCTGCAGACAGGTGTGAAAGATCATAATCACCTTGGTGTTGTGAAGTAACAAAGATTACAACAGACACTCGGTGTAAAGTAGCTGTTATTTAATAACCATTTGCTCGACAACTGTAGTTACAGTTCATAATTCCGTGTCTGTGTGTGACAGACAGTTGGCAGCAGTACTGCAGTGTAAAGGCACAATGACAGATACATGTAATGTCACGAGACAGAACAAGATGAACTGCATGAGTAGAACAAAAAAAAAAACAAAACATCACAATGTTACATCAGCCATCAGCTAACTGGCTTTGTCAAATACAGTCCCCACTCAATCGCTTCAATTGAATGAGAATTTTTTTTTGTTTTGTTTTACAGCATTTCCTTGGTCAGTTTGAATAAGGCAAAAAAATATATATAAATGAGTAAACACTGATAAATGATAGTGTAAAACAAAGTGGTACACAAATCTTACTGAAAAACAAAACTATATATAGCAAAATGTTACACTCTCACAGCAACACATGAATGTGAAATAAATGAAGAAAACTAAATTTCTCCTGGTGGATGAAGCTGATTGACCTGTAATAATAATAATAATTAATAATAATAATACAAAAGCAAAAACCAGTACAGCCTCAGTCTTAACCTTCTAAAAACAGTCTCAAAGATTTTCGCTACATTGCTGACAGCAGTGGCAGATACTGCCAATAAATGAGTACAAAACCAAAGAAATCTTAAAAATATAATCAGAGGCAAATGCAAAAATAGCCAACTGACTGCATGTCATCTACAAGGTCTGCATAAGTGCATTTGTTGACTTCATGTGTTCGTGGGAATAGGTTCCTTGAGAGCTTAGGGGACTATGAAGCATCCTCTTGACAATTAGAGGAAAATACAATTAACCAAATCTTATTTCAGTGCTAAGGATCACCTTCATCTGATCCATTCAGCTCATGTCCACAACCGTTAATGTGAGGAGTGGCTTTCAGTTCACGTCCTCCCCTTTGTTCACCACGTCAGGGAGTCACTCCCTCCTGGTCCATACTGCAGCCAAGGGCTTCAATGTCATTACTGATATCGGTGATCATACGGTCCCATTCGTCACCCTCGGAGGCCTCCTGGCCCTCGTCCGAGGCCGCGCTGTCGCCGCTTCCTCCTGCTGCTCCGTTGCCGTTGGTGGTGGAATCGGAGGCGGAGCTGGCCGTACGTCGGTAACGGCCGAAACTGTCGGTGATGATACCTCGGCCGTCTTTGACGCCGATGGTCTCGAGGAAATTCTCAAAGTGCTGGCTGTCCTTCTCTGGTATGAAGGGTCGCAGGCCTGCAGGGGATAAGGAAAAAAGTTTTTACTGTTTTTGAAGGTTTAATGCGTATGATCATTAACTGTTTACAATATGATTTCAAATGCTACATCCACATACAAACATGTTTGTGTCACATTTAATGTAACAGAACATCAGCAGCAGGTGCACATTAGTGAGGAGACAGCATTGCTTATTGGTTACTAATGTGTCACTATGGTGTCTTGCAGAGAGACAAAAGTGAACCTTTGCTGACGTAGACTGTTGTCCACTATTTGCTACATACACTTTTAACCAGCATCTGAATCACAATTTGACCAGATCAGTAAATCAATCCATTTTGGGAGCAGTAGGACATATTAGTTTATATCCATGTGTGACTGGATGATAAAAGTGGCACTTAAAACACAGATGTATTCATGACCACAATTTAGACAAATATAATATCCTGGACAAGGAACAGAGCAACAGGTTAATAGGCACATCTGTTAACCATCACTACGTGACATCTGGTTATGTTTTGATAAAACTTGTTTTATGTACGACTGGCTATTTCACGCAACCATTAACACAGTAAACACAGTTCCAAGATGGGATTTTTCTTTTTTAGTATGCTGTAGTGCTCTTCTTACAAGTCTTACATGCCTAGGTATTTTTTTCATTAGATCAGTGATCAGATGATTCACACTGTTAATGAAAAAACAAACTAATCTCATGTAACATGACCTCAATCCTATAAAACTAAAAAAAGAGTCTGGAAATCAAAACATGGATCAATGAGACTTTCGCAAATCTCTGTGCAGCCATTTGACTTTGACAATTCAAGCCAGATTTAGTGCTTGAATTTCTCAAGCGGTCAAAATGAAGTCTACCTATGCGAGACTGCATCTTTTACTTGTGAGAAAATGAAGAGTAGTCGTACCGAGTAGAAGGAACTTCCTGCTGTCCCCATAGAGTTGTCGAAGGTTAATACAGAACTCATGGATGGAGGAACCGTTCCGGTATTCATGGAGCAGAGTAGCAAACTGCTGGATCTCCTGGGATGACAGCTTTGTCCGCAGCTGGAGGGGAAAGGAAATTAAATTTAAAAATGAATAAATTAATTAACCAAATATCAGCTTGTAAAAATGGCCTTAGCAGAGCTTTTTTACTAATGTTACTCTCACAAAGTGAGGGTTAGACAAAGAAAGACATGGTGAGATAGTCATACTGTGGTCATGTAGTCCTGAAGCAGCTCTGTAGCTGTGGTACTGAGCTCTCCTTCACTCGCGGTCTTCGTCTGAGGTGAAGCTGGGGTGGAGGCTGATGGGGAGTTCCCGTCTGCCTCCATTGAAACCTGGAAAGGACTGAAAGAAGAAGTTGTAAGTGACAAGCAGCAATGTAAACAACACTTTCAGTGAAGGTGTCAAAATCGTTCTTGATCACTGTGCCTGAAATGCAAACCTTTCATTGAGATAACACTCTTCAACTGAGTACTTACAATGTGCTGGCGTCTGCTTCAAATGCCTCCTTAACATCCACTTTGCTTGAAGAGTCATCTACAAAATGAAGGTAATGGGTATTTACAGGTTCACAGCAGACTACTGCTCTGAAATCTCAGTAACTTGGCAAGACTCCAAAATCTGTTTTCTGTTATACTACAGTACTTATCCAAATCAAATTTAGCTAAATCTATTTGATATGCTTATTTAACAAATAATATCAATAATCTTTTAAACGTGCATTTGTGGTATTTTTGTTTGATTGCTGATTGGTTCTTTTCCTTACCGCTGTATAGAGAAAGGTGTCTGGTGGGTGTAGTTGCCCCATCAAAAATGGCTCTGTCCAAGAAGTCGATGGTTGATTCTGTGTAAACAATCTGAAAGACCTGGCTGAGCAAAAGACACAGCTCCTCTGCTGCTGCCTACAAGACAAGGAAAGCAGAAGTAATTAACAATGCACTCTTTTTTTTTTTTTTTTTTTTTTTTACTATACATTTTTTGGGGCTTTTTTTTTGCCTTCATAGGATAGCGACAGTTGAGAAATGACAAGAAACAAAGGGAGGGAGAGACAGGGAACAATATGCAGGTCCGACAGCGGAAAGGAACCTCGGACGCTGCAGCCATGCAGCACACGTCCCAACCAGCAGGCAAACAGGACGCGCCAATAATGCACTCTTTAGTAAAAACCAAGACAGCACAGACGGATCTTTTTTTTACAATCATGTTGGCATTATCTTCAAATACTGTAACATCATTTGAAATAATCCCTATGTCAGATCGGTGACAATTTCTGGTCAACATATCAGTAAGAACACGTGAAGAAACAGCTGATTATGAAAGCAATTTCCAAAAATAAGTAACTGCTGTCTACTAGAAGTCAGCATCCGTCTCATTGTACAGACAAAACTGCATTTTTGAGGATCATTTATGCAGTTGATTCACGTTCAGCACTGCAACAACATTTCGTATTTTAAAGCACTCTCAGCAAGTCAATTTGGAGAGCACTGTGGTTAACAGGGCGTTGTTCTCACCCATTTCACCAAACTCAACTAAAGGAATAAACTCAGCAGATTTCCATTTAGCTGCTGCAAAACATCTTTGTTTGTTGTTAACACGGCCTAACAGCAACAACAACCACAAAAAACAACTACCTTATTATCAACTGCCAACACAAGCAGACAGCAGACTTCCACAAGCACAGCTCCACTTTCTGATAAGGAGCTCAGGGTCTGAGATTTGTTGAGATCGGGACACGAGCTGGGGCAGGGAGAGCCTCCTGACTCCTGGGCTGAAAAACACAGAAAAATAAGTTTGATTATTCATCTGTAGCCAACTTAGCAGGCAACATTTTTAACATTTTTGATATATGAATTGTTTTGGGCCACATTATTTGAGTATGTAATTTCTCATTATTGCAGTTTACTTTCATGGAAATATGTCAGTTAAGCATTTGTTTTAAATTGGATTTTACATAATCAGATCCTCATTGGTCCCTGTTAATTAACTTGTCCTTGGGCAATGCCACTTCTCTGTGTATCCTTGTACCCCTATCATTTGAACATCTCAGCTCTAGCAGGAACCTGTATATGTTTTTGTCTCACCTGTTTTGATCACCACGAGGTGCAACGAGTCATCCCTGATGTAGGACACAGCAGCAATATCATGGATGGGCACTCTCAGGATGATGTCCTCTCCGTCGCGCCACACGAGCTTGATGTTGTACGCCGACAAGCTCACCACTGCGTCCTGCTCTGATGTCAGCTGGCCTGCCAACTGATGTGACTTCTGAGAAAGAGAGGCATACAATGCGGGTAATTATACATGTTACGACATGATTTATACATACCACATGTGACAACTCAAATATTCAATTCATCATGAATAAATGTATCTATTAAAGCTTTTATCAACTCTTTGTTTGCATAAACAGAGCTGTAAGTATCAAGGGAATTTCATTTGATGTTATTATTGATGTCAGTTATGAAAAATATATCAAACAGTTGAAAAACATAGAGAAAGAGAAAGAAAAAGAGAAAGAGAAAGAGAAAGAGAAAAAGATACTTACCCTTGCATTGTCAATGAGCTGGAGGACTTCCGTCCGACTTGATGGGTTCAAGTATCCTGGAACTGATGTCAGCTGCCCCAAGTACTGAACAGAGGAGAACACGCACTAAATTAAAGAGCTGAACACAAATCCTGAGCTGTGAATTATCACCAATTACCAACAAAGCAAAAATAAATAACCCAATATGTCAAAGAACAAAAGCTGAATCTGTTATCTTCTACTAACAAACTAGCACCACAACATTTTCAGTGTTCAGTTAGTTGATTTATAACTCTCCTGCTTCTACTCACTTTAACTTCCTTTTCAATGTAGTCGTTAAGCAGGATGTCAGGGTCGATGCGGTGGTCAGGCTGAGAGAGTGAGAAGGTGTGGAGGGCCCTACGCTCGGTGGCCTTCTCCTGGGCCTTCTTGTCCCTCCCCTTCTCTCCTTTCAGGAAGACTCGCTTGAATGGAGACACGATGCCAGGCTAGTGAAGAAAGACAAAGAGGGCAGGGTAGAGAGAAATTAGAATATTGTCGTGTTTGTGGTAACACAACAGGAATCGGTCTCTGCTTTTGTCGTTGAAAGATGAAATTTAGTGAGTGTGGATATGTAGCATGTCAAACTCTCTAAATTATAAGCCACTGATCTCTGATTCTCTGCAACAGAACATTATGAATGATTACAGGATTTCAGATCCACAACACATGTGTGATGTAATTGCGAGGGGCTGGCAACACAGTAAAGAAACTTCCCAAAAAACAAGAAGCTATATCAAACTTCTGCTGACTGTGCTACTTGCATGCCTAGTAATTTCTGCTTTCTCTGACCATGCTGTTAGCTGCAGGGTAAAACACAGCAGATGGACTCTTTGAGAGTGGAAATGTATAGCCCTTTGTGTTACCTGAAACATGTTGCTCAAATGTCGAGCATAGCATGTGCAAAAAGAAACCGCATTTTGTAGCAAGCAAGTAGCAAGCAATAAAAAAGGCATTCAAATCATCAAAGTCATCAATTAGCTCCTATATCAAGTGGTACAATGTCAACATTGTGTTGCTGTTTAAGAGCTCAGTGAAATTTTGTCCATTATGTCAACTCTGCAAGTATAATAAAAAGCATGTTTCTAGATCCGAAGTATTTCTTTTTAAAAAATGAAAGCCTACCTCGTTCTCCATGAAACCACACGCTAGAAGACACGTCTATTCGACAACACGCATGCAGCTTGACTGCGGATGCTGCTCTGCTCACACTGTCTAAACTAGTCACCTGTTGACTCCACTCACACAGAGTGACAGTTGCCAACTGGTGAGAGACATACAGGATCAAACAAAGGCTAAGTGTTTGTGTGTGTGTGTGTGGGGGGTGTGACCCCTCACAAAGGAAGAGAAGGAAAGGGTGTCTGTCTCTTTACACCCGTGCAAGAACAGGAAGGGGACCAGCCACGACTTCCTGTGATGACACGTGCGTTGGTGCTTTGAATATCGAAACTCTTAAAAAAGCTGCAGCGGACTTCTCGTTATTTTGAACATTGCTGCACAGACAAAAAGGGCGTCTGTGCAGCACACCACATCATTTGATTTTATTGTGATTTGATGATTGTTTCCTTCACTCACTAACTCACTCACTCACTCACTCAAGACCCAGCTCTGCCACTGAAGGTTCATACACATCACTGCTAAACCACAGACATAAGATTGTGTACATTCTTACCACAGAGCTCACATTTGCAATAATCTTTACCAGAAGCAAGTCAAACCTATGTTGACAAAACATCACAAATGCAGCAGAGGTGAGAAAGTTGCATTTGAATCTTACATCCTACGTACAATTCATTTCCTGCCTGATGTGCTGACATCTGATCCCACGGACTTTAGACCCCACAGAATTGCACAACCTATGACCAGTGCATTATTTAACAGCACGTAGCTCCAGAAGACAGGTGCATTAACATTGTATGGTTTTTACTAGTGAAATGTGAGACATGAGCTACTGTAGCTGACCCCAGTGAATGGCCTTAAGATGTACAGGTGCCTTTTTTGGTGAAAGTCTGTTTGCAACGAAACAAATTATGCTTTCTTTGTGCCGTGATGGCCTGAATGACAACAAGTGTATATGGCCTTTCAAACGTTATTCAACTCAGGACAATGTAGGAAAACTTAGACCGAGTGTGAGAGGAGTCGTGTTGTTGTGTGGAGCATGATGAGACAAGGAAAACACAACTAGTACAAGCAGCTGCTTTCATGTTGTTTTGTTTTAACCGAATTTAGTGTAAAACAACTGGGTATAAGAATGAAAATTCAATCCTACAAATCATTACCACACCTGAATGTTTATGAAGAGCTATTCACAGTGAAGCAAGCAGTCAAAATTTGAAAGTTCATATACATTAAGCAACCTGTTTTGCCTCATACACAAACACAATGCTCAAGTTTCCCACAGTGGCCTCAATGTAAAACTGTATGACTTGCATTTCAAGAAATACACTGCAGAACCTCCATTACATTAAATTCTTATTCGCTGTTGTTGAATTGTTAGCATTTGTAAAGGCGCCGTTTGACATAGAAGCCCCACCGTCAAAGATTTTACTTCTACTGTTCGTCTATTTTGAGAGATTACCGCTCCAGCTGGGCTGAAAATAAACACATGTAATGTATGTGTGAGTCAAGACAGTCTACATCCTGCTATATTCCAGTCAGGTAAATCAGCTGTAAATTTCCCCAGAACCTCCAGATATCTTTGACAATTACCAGACTTCGTCATGTTATCAGAGAGTCAGAGATTTCACTTGAACCTACATAAAAATATAATGCTCCTTACAGTGAAAATAAAAATACATCTGGGTTAAACACTATTCACTATCACCACCAAGTGGCACAAACAAGAACTGTATGCACTGGTGGCAGTGATCCCTAAATGACCAGTAAGTCTTAAACCTTGCCAACAAGACATCAACATTACAAGTTCATTCTTGCACCAACACAGTCCTACAGACTAACAAAAAGAAGTCATTATAATATTACTCAGTGAAAACACTGATCAGCCCTGAAATGAACAGAAAAAAAGTAAATAATTTTTCTCCACCTAAGGATATATGACTTTTCAAAAAAACATTTGAAAACATACATTATGAATCTATTTTTAATTTGTCGCCACAAGAACCATAACTAGGCAACATATCATTAGTGATAACATGTTTTGAGAGGATTTTGTGTAGATTTTGGATTAGTTCATATGACTGGCAAAAGAAAAAAAACATTTCCTTGCCACAACAAGCCCTCTTGAGTACCAGGCTATCACTTCATTTCCGTCCCAAAACTTCCCCTCCCACAAAGAGGAGGAAGAATTAAGTGGGAAGTAGCAAGTGTTTTTGTCGTGGAAAAATGATGGTATGACTACAGCGTAATCATAACAAAGATTTTGACCTCAAGACACTTCACTTCTCATTATGCTGCTCAGTCTGAGGGCTTGCCCTTTCAGTTTCCTCCAGTGCCAAGAGGCTTAACAAGTTACAAGACACAACAGGGATAGAAGACAAAGGGATGTCTCTAAAAGGAAATGTCAACTATGTGTCTGAACATGAAGATCTGGAAGCTGAATCATTAGGTAGTATGTGCACTGTATGTGTGAGAGTGGGCAGGATGACTGACACTGATAACCGCTGCCTTTGACAGCTGATGTTGAGCTCACTGGTCTTCCACAACCCACGCCTGAACATAACAATGAGAGTTATGACTCCAGGAAGCCTGCGTGTGCTTTCATTATGTTTTTAAAAATGCTGTCACTGCGGTAAAAAGCCTTAAAACGGATAATACACTGCCCTAAATAATACAACAACGCCCAATTATTTCCTCTACATTTACCACTACCAACACTCACAACATCTAAACATATTCCAGTGGACTACGGAGCAGGGTGTGCTAAAGCTGGCATTTAGACAGTCATGACAAATAAAAACAAAGTCAAGCTCATGCTATCGTTAAATTAAAGTGTAACTTGAAACAGTTCACTGTCTCTTTTAAGCCCAATCTGACCATGATACCATTCCCAATGGCTTAATCACACGTTCCCCATTTAACGTTACGCTGTTTGATAGAAAAGAAAGTATCTGTGTCACTGTTATCGTGAGTGTTTTGCCCCCGTCAGCCGCTTTACTTCAACTGATATTTGGCTAAACTTAGCCTGGTCTGACTAGCTAGCACGTTAGCATGCTACAGTTGGTCAACTTGTGGACTGAAAAGTATGGTAGTTACCCGACTTGCCTTTTTCACTTTTTTCACATCATCCTCCATTTCTACGTAAAGGTCCTCTTCTTCATATTCACTTCTGGGTGGAGATCCGAGTGAGACAAGACATATCTTGCGTCGCTTTTTAACCAGCACTCATCCGACAAGTAGTTAGCCTGCTAGCCTATCTTAGCCTAGCCTTGACTAGCCTAGCCTAGCATTGATAAAGTGATGCCCGAATTTGAGCTGATAGCAAAAACGCCATCCTCATTTCTGCATTATACCTCAACCATCAGAGAAAACGCCGGCGTCCCACCAATATCAAAATGGTGTGTGCCGTAGTGCAGCTAAAACTAGCTAAAGAAATAGTCTGTAATGAAAACAAACTCGGACAAAACTGTCAAAACTTTTCAATCGTGCCGCCATTTTGGGCGTTGAACTGTGGTCCAGCATGCTTTGCTTTGCACACAGCAGCTGCTACTGTAGTATAATAATAATAATAATAATAATAATAATAATAATAATAATAATAATAATAATAATAGTAATAATAACAACAACAACAACATTGACAAGTGGTTAACCCTGAAAAAATAATGTGATGTCATTTTCAAGTATTTGAAAAAATAATCAGTGTATTCAATGACCTATGAATAATAGCCATAAATGCAATTGACAAGAATTCATTTCTGCATATAGGTGAGTATAGTTTAGTACAGTATAGTACAGCACAGGATAGTATAGTATTATATAGTATAGTATAGTATAGTATAGTATAGTATAGTATAGTATAGTATAGTATCTTCTATCTTTGTGTTAATTGTTTAATGTTTGCTTGTTTGTTTGAATCATAGACTGTATGGTTTGAATAGACAACTGGCAGCCCCCACCACTTTTAACAGCTTTAAGAATGTATACATTTTTATAATAGTTTGAAATGTTTATACTTCTGTTCAAATTCTCTAAATCACTAAATTATGCATAAAACTTGCAGGCTTTTTTACTTGTCAGAGCAGGAACAGCACAGGTGGCCTCCTTCCCTTTAAGTGTCCCAGTAATCAACCCACCTGTTGATCCTAAATGTAATTCAGCTGTTATTAATGTTCTTAATTACATCTGTGCTTTTTCTTCTATGATGTGTTAAAATATCATGGCCGGGTTCTGGTTCAAATGGGGCATTTATGCATCTGTCTCTCCATCTTCCTGTCATCTTGCCACTGTTAAGGCATAAAATAAGAATAATATGTTAAAAAAATGATACAGATGTTTATCAAAACTAAAACTATAATGTTAACAATGTAAAGGGTTTTTTTGTTAGGCATTTCCCCCTTTATTGGACAGTTAAAGCAGTGTACAAGCAGACAGGAAATGAGGGGAGAGAGAGAAGTGTGTGACATGCTAAAAAGGTCCCTGGCTGGAGTCAAAGTGGGGATGTTGCAGTTTTATGTACCTTAACCATTTGGCTAACAGTTTTGAACGTTAGCTTGTGGTCATATGCTCACTTACTGACAATAACATGTTAAAATGCTTGCATGCTATTCAGCATGTAACCTGCAGCACATTAGCATGACATGATTGGGAATCAGCATGTTGGCATGAAAGTCTCAAGGAAACACATTGCCAAAGTCAGTGATTTATCCTCTGGGGATCTGCACCAAATTTCAAATTAATCGTTATTGCAATATGCAATTTTGTTCTGGACCATCAGACCAACATGGCCACCCCTAAAGATTTTTAATTTATGTGGACAGAATTTCTTAATTTTCACTGAACAAGTCAGTGACATTGTATCACTGAGTGATCATTAAACACAGATGATGAAGGATAATTGTGTACATAATTCATTGTTACACCTAAGGCTGTATTTTAATTAGTTTCATGTTAAGTAGACAAAAGATACTATATGACTGAGAATGGTGTGAGGGGAATAATGCAGCACTGAACACATGTACAGTAAATGCATCAGCATTTTTTACTTTCTAAATCTGTCCTATTGATCTGTCTGTATTTTTTCTTTCTTTCTTCTCTTTTATATATTTTTCTGTGTGTAAAGAGGTAACGGGTATTGTGGCTGCTAGTTGTTTCAAGTGTTTAGGACGGTCAGTAAATATCACTTTGGTGGCTTCTCAATGTGCTTGCTCTGTGCTCAAACATGAAAATACACTTACAACGGGCCATCAATGCAGGTAATGATGTAATATGAGTAGGATCTTCTGTAATGTTGTGTTTTGGTCTTATTTGGCTTTTATTTATATACAGTATAAAATGATTCCACATTCCTCATTGACTCCAGACTCATTCTCCAGATATCCACTGTCCCTGTGCTATGCACTTGTGTCACCATCTATATTATAAGTATTTTCCTAATGTGCAAAGGAACATCCTACAAAAAACACACACGTGTTTCCACTTATTTTGCCTGATTAGCCTTTTCTCTGGTTGATAATTATTTTCCTGTTTATTAATTTCCCCTGTTAGGTTGGAACACTTTCACCAGTGTTATCCTTAGAGCATAAGTTTGGTGAGATCACGCACACTCATGCCCAGCATAACTCCACACAACTTCAACCTAATCAGCCAGAATAAGTGAAAACACCTGTGTCGGAGTGCAGAGACTTTAACACGCTCAATTCTAATGCTAATCTCGAGCTAAGACATGCACTCTAAGGCATTATATTAGAACACAGTCAATGAACCTCCCCCCCTTTCTTACTCTAGCAGTGAAATAGTCTAAAGTGTGTTACATCATACATCACATCCTACACTGTTTGTACTGCAACCATTTTCATCATTTGAAATGTGAAACATGCATGTAAATACAGTACTAAAATATTGCACTTTCAAATACTATATTTATTTTTCTCTTCTGGGATGAACAGTCTGATATATGAATCTACAGTAAGGCTTAACATTACATTTTCAGCATAATATTTCTCTTTTCATCTAAAAACCAAAACATACAAAAAGAACTTTAGCACCATATGTTATTAATAATATTCATATTGTTCCCAAAAATAGGGCGTAGGTACAATACTGGACATCAGTTTTGCTTTTTTAAAGAACGGGGATTCCATGAAACAATTTACTTACATTTTATATTTAACAACAACAAAGAAATCATTCCTTATATGTTCTCAGTCACAACATACAGTAGGTTGTATGAGTACACTTTCATAGAGATGCTACAGATTGTAGCGAATTTGCTTACTGACATTGTGCCAACTTTTGGAATACCCCGGATAAATCATATAGCCTAGGGAGTATCCAGATCTGTGAAATACACCAACAAGCTAACACAATCTAGAAATTGATTGAATATAAACAAAGCAATATTTCCCAACACCTTTGATAACAATTTCAAAAATCAGCAGCAATTAATATGACAACCATAGTCGCTTCATTGGAATATCAAATCCATTTTTAAACAAAATATTACAGCCAATTCTACAAGAACAACAAAAATAGATACACACAGATAAAGGACATATAGATGACAGGAATTTACAACACAGCAATCACGTTCTATATATTTTTTTTTACCCAAATTCCATCAGCAGAAGCACATTTGTGCTCCTGTGCTCGTGTGTCAAAAAGATGCATTTTTGTCACCTGCCATTTTCTCATCTCAGAAAGAAAGAAAAAAATCCTAGTGCAGATTGAATCATAATAAAACAAAAGAAAAAACCATACTGTATGCTGAAACCAATATCATAAACACTGTATGAACAGTAGGGTAACTGTTGTTTTTTTGTGCAGACTGGAAAATCAAAATGGCACCATTGAGAGTTGAGTTCTGCTGTAAACTGTGTGGATCTGAGGTGCTAGCTCTCGAGCATTTTGAGACTGCAGGTTTGCGGGGTGCAGGCTCTCTCAGTCAACCGGAAGGCTATGCTTTTAGAAAGCCGAAAAAGTGGACTCTGCTGTCCACAATGGTAGCACCGTTTAAATGTATTTATTCAGCACCAGGTTATTAACAAAAACCAAAGAAGGAACAAAAGTAAAAGAAGAAAATGCACCGTTTTATCATCTGAACATACTGCTCCAATGGTCAAACAGATGGTCATGACACAAAGGTACAGACTTAAACCAAGTCAAACACTACGATGACCTGCTGCTACACATTAATGCAGAAATCAGAGGGTCATTGTGCAGTCGAGAGCACTTACATGCTAAATGCTGAGGGTCACCTCACAATGAGTCCTAAAGGCATGCTGGGAGGTGGTAGGAAAACCAGGAAATGAGGTTATTCGAAAAGTGAATCAGTGATCGGGCCTGTTTCAGATACATCGTTCCATTGTAAGAAAATGCAACATAACTGATTTTTGCTCATTTTGTCACCATTGACCTCTTCTTCCATGTGTTATTCCAACCGCAGGCATTATTGTTTTGGCTAGAGGATGTATTGTTCAACACGAGACAAATGACACAGAAAGTTCACGACTTGGCACTACAAATCATTCATCGTTGCAAGACAGAAGAAGATGTAAAGGCATAGACAAAAGTACAAAACAATCATTGACCAAATAATTCGTGGCTGGCATCTGTTATGACTGTCCATCAAACAATCCAAAACGAATGCTTTTGAGCTTGGTCTAAACTGCTAACTGTAACTTGTTGAATCAAATGGGTCTGTAGTGATTCAGCTCGCTCAAACATAAGATGAGGAACCCTACGTTCAAGTAGAGAAGATGTTCAGTATTGCCTTACTTTTCTCCTATGTCTTTGAAAGAACCAATAATTGGGTTTCACACAGCACCCATCACTTGGTTCTGTCACACTGTGAAGTTTAGTTGTAGCACTGTAACTAGGAAACTGTGTAGTCCTGCAGATGACTACTTGAATGAAACTGTAAGACTGAAAAACATTGTCGACTGAGGTGTAAGCTGACAGAATTGAGAACTTGGCTTCATCTAGTTTGGGGAGACAGACAGGGAAAATATTGTTTGGTGTTGTCATCTTGGTGAGTGTGCTGGCACATGAAACAAGTAAAGAAAGAGATTGGCATTGTGGTTTGCGGACCTGGCTGCCATGGCTGGATTGAAGCACCCAATGAAACAAGGCACAACAAGGACTGAGAAGAACAAGCTTGCTGTTCAAACGCTCTTGCTGTGTGTTGTGGCTGTCAAGGGATGTTGAATTGGGCAGGTAACCTGACAGGAACAATTCTCTGTAGGGCTTTTTGTGACCTTGTTTATGGTATAAAGCGTGGCAGCCTGAATACTACACTGTATGGTATAGAAAAGGCTTGCACACTTGTGTAGCTTAGCTCTTGAAATCCGCATATAATTTAAAGAAACCAAGAAAAATATATAAAAATGAAAACCCACTTATTATCCGACTTCTAGCTAATCCTTTTACTAGATACATAATGTGGCAAAATGATGATTGTACTGTAGAAATATACGTAAAATATACTGCATGTTTCATAAAAATCCAGACTTGTACATAGACTCTTTATAGACTTTAACTTCAGAGTTCAATTAACTGTCATTACTACTATTCTAATGACACAGTTACGCAAGCATAAATACTCTGCGTTATACGACATTAAGCACCACTAGATGAAATGCAGCCCAGTTGTACATAACCTTGTTTTTGATGCTATACAATACCCAAAAAAACTGGAACTGAATGAATCACAGTGTATTTGCACCTGATTTGTACATGTGTCCACGTCTGCAAAAGGTCAGCAGTGTTAAGTAAGGATGCACCGTATGCCAGGCAGCCAACTACCACAAAAACAAAAAAAAACAAACAAAACAAAACAAAACAAAACAAAAAACGATCCCTTCCCCAATAATATAATTTATATTCATGTAAAAATGAGTAATTATTCCCAATAAACAAAATGTGAAAACCATAATTAAGTGGTACAATCCCAGCCGAGAAGCGGTCCAGGATGCAATATGTTAAGGAAAAAATGGAGACCCTTGAGGACATGCCTGGGGATGAGAACTGCATTGAGACACCCCTGAGTCAGCTGGTTCAGTGGTCTTGTTTGTTGGTCCTGAGGAACCCCTGTATTGGCTGTTTTGCTTAGTTTTTTTTTTAGTTTAACAATATTTATTATTTATTAGTTCATTCATTGACTAACTATTAACATGGCTGTTCATTCACTACAACGGAGAGGATCTATTCTGGCTACCATGGTAAACAATGAACAAGTTGGTTGTTTGCATACACATGTACAGTATATCTATACATATGGTGTGTTGGATGTTTGCTCCACCTTAGCTGACCCAACAGTTCTCAATTACTCAGGGCTGAACATCGCTTATAAGCTGAAGGGTGGCAGACCCTGGATGTTGAAGCTCTTGGTTATGGCAGTGTACCTCATTGCATGTTCTCATGTCAGGATCTCCAGTTGTTCAGCCTCAACCCCGTTGTTCAGTTACCAGAGAGTGTGAGAGTGTTTCACAGGAGTGCACCAAGGCCCAGCACCTCAGAGATGGGTAAGAGGGTGGAGCAGCAACCGAGGATGGAGCCAAACAATCGGCGAGAGAACGGAACCGTGGGAAAGGGCTCAGGAGACACACACACACACACACACACACACACACACACACACACACACACAATACACAAAACAGAGCACATGTGTACACACCTACCAACGTGCAAGCATACTTCCCCTAACAATACATACTGTAGATCATACAGTATGTGCTGACAGGTAAACACTCTTCTCACACAAACACACAACAAATCACTCCAGTCAGGCCCTTTCGCACAATCTGTTCTCTATGTTCTTTTCCACCCCTGGCAAAACCCCCCTCTCGCCTTCAGCCCAGACTTACTAGGCATCTGCCTTTTACAGTACGATGTCAGCAGGCACAAGTGGCCACAGCTAAGCAGAGAGCCAGTGAGCCGGGAAAAAGGGATCTCTGTTTTGTGTAGGGCTCTTGGGCATCCCTTGTTGGGTGCATTTGTACTAATGCCTCATACTAAAGTCATGCCAAACACTACAATGTAAAAAACACACATTATATATTCAGATGAATCATTGAGTAAATAGATAAAATTGGAGTATGAAATGCATTCATTTTCAATGAGTTATTCAGTAACCCTCTCTGGAATTTTTCGTCAAGCTCCTTTGACTTAGAAGGCATGTTTTTTTTTCTTCATGAGTGAATACAGTGGTCTTCTCGTGGGTATTTGTAGTGGAGAGCTCCCGCAGGTTCAGCTGGAAGATGTATATTGGTGTGTAATTGCTGCACAGCAGGCCTATAGATGGCACACATTTTGCACAGACTCATTCTACTGGTTCAAGGGGGTAGATAAATTGGAAAGACAGTACTGTAAGATGCGATTTGGCTTCGTTTCAACTGTGCTAGCAGGTGCCAGAACAGTCGCCTTGTGCACCCATATAAGAGTATAGCCCCTTTGAGGGCAAACTGACGTTGAAGAGTATACCTTTAAACACGTGTTTTGTTATGTAAAAAAGTGTGTGTTCTGGCAAAATATAATTATGTCAATGACTATAAATGTGGACACAAATACGCACTGAAGTATAATAGCATAGAAATATCTTCTCAGAATTTTCATGTTTTTTTTCAAGAAGTTATTACAAGTCTTTGCACCCGATAAGCATATATTAATCAACCTAAAACATTTGTTGATAATAAAACAAAATAAGGAGGTTGAAAAAGGGAGTACTTTCTAGGGTTCAGAAGGGAATGGTGGAGGATTCATTGAAGGCTGTCTTTGCACTACAAAAAGATGTGCACGTTAACACATTTGTACCCTTCTACACCTACAATCTTAAAAAAAATCTTTGGAATGTTTTTACGATGATTTTCTACCCACAAATTTAGAAAACTTTGTGCTCTTTTCAACTACATTCCACATTTCTCTCATTGTGTTTTCTCACTTCAAGTGGTTATCTTATTGTGCTGTCACAACTATGGGAAAAAATGACCAAGTAAGGCATGCTATCATAGCTTGCCTCCACTGGAGGGCAGTCTGCACTGTAAAAATTGAATATATGGGTGGAACTGATTGAAGGTCAGTGTGCTTCTTTTTTCTTCCATACATGATGCGATTACGATTTAGGATTTTGGACAAAAATAGTACAGCCAGGATACAATTGAGCCACGTAAGCTCACAGAGGGAAAATCCATTTTGAACTGCTTCTCTTAGACACATCTATTATTGTGTCCACTCTACAGTATCATGATAGAAAATTGAGTGATTTTTAATTTATGGTCTAAGGACTTGGAAAACATTATCATACATTTCAATGATTTACAGAAAGAATGGCAGTAAATGTTGGGATGTGCAAAGACCTGCGCCCACTGAGACTCTCCTCCATCATTCCCATCAGGCTTTGCGCCAGTCCCATGTCACAGGGACATACAATATGCCCTTCACAAGTATTCACAGGTTGAATCACCAATACAGTATAATGCATTAAACACATTTCATAATGAAACATTCATATGTTATCTACACTCATACAGAACCCTCCTCTATCAATGTAGAGGGATTTATATGAGACTTCTGTATATATTATCACATAAGATACTGTAGGTTTATAATTTTCTCTCTGTACTTTATGTTTTTTCCAAAAATAAACCATGACTGTGTGTTTAGACTGTCTTGACAGATTTTCAGTTGACCAAACACACATCTCCTGCAGGAAAACTGAATGATCATAGAGACGGAGAGGGTTGAGTGTCAAATAGAAAGAGATAATATCTGTAGAGGAAGAAGAGCAGAATGAAGGAAGGGAAT